>NW_026625269.1:11710-14228 GCF_030028575.1 Malurus melanocephalus | reverse complement strand
TCAGCTTCGATGTTAGGTTTGTTTGTGCTGCCTGGAGTGATTGACGCTGACTACACGGGCGAGATCATGGTCATGGTCTACACACCCTTTCCTCCCGTTAAGATCTGGAGGGGTCAGCGCATTGCCCAGGCAGTGCCCCTAGATCAGCTGTCAAAAAGCATTGCTCCTGTCAAAAATACTCTAAGAGCAGAGGGTGGTTTTGGGTCCACTGGTGGTCTAACCTTGTTGACAATAAACTTGAATGAGCRGCCTAAGAGAAAAATAAAACTGTGTYACCAAGGGAAAGAGCATGTCCTTACCGGGCTCCTAGATACCGGAGCCGATTCCAGCATAGTGGCTCCACAGTACTGGYCAGCTCGCTGGCCAGTGCAGGCAAGCACGACAACTGTCATGGGCATTGGGGGCATGACCCTCGCTAGTCGGTCTCCCAYTTTACAAGTAACAATTGATGGAAAAACCATCACGGCAGTTTTTCCTATTGTTCAACTGCCACCGACCGTRCAGTGCCTTGTTGGGCGAGATATTCTTACACAGCTCGGCGTGGTCCTTACCAACKACCACCCTTTAATCTAATGGCCATTGCTCGAACTTTCCCGATTCCCATTACCTGGAGAACCAACACGCCGGTATGGGTTAAGCAATGGCCTTTAAAACGGGAAAGCTTACAACACACTCATGAGCTCGTCCAGCAACAGTTACGTCAGGGGCACTTGCGATTGTCCACAAGCCCGTGGAATACCCCGATTTTTGTGATTCGCAAAAAGTCGGGGAAATACCGTCTGTTACAGGACCTACGTGCTGTTAATCAACAGATGGAGCCCATGGGGCCAGTACAGCCYGGCCTACCTAGCCCCTCARTGCTGCCGTACAATTGGYCCTTATTGATTGTGGACTTAAAGGACTGTTTTTTCACTATCGCACTACACGAGAATGACATGCAGCGCTTTGCCTTTACATTACCAACCCTAAACAGAGTGGGGCCCGACCAACGTTTTGAGTGGACGGTGTCACCGCAGGGCATGCGGAACAGCCCTACRTTGTGTCAGCTGTTCGTGGATAATGCCCTAYAGCCTTTAAGGAAGCGGTGGCCGCACATGGTCATTTACCATTATATGGACGATGTGCTTTTTGCWCAACCCCAGGAGTTTACAGACCAACAAGTAAAACTTAWCAAAGATACGCTGGCTCAAAGCAATTTGACTGTCGCCCCCGAGAAAATCCAATTGACTGCTCCCTGGAGGTACCTAGGGTGGACTCTGTCCCAACAAGTTATAAYGCCTCAGAAATTGGTCCTCCAGACCCCCCTTAGAACTCTTAACGACGCCCAAAAATTGCTTGGGGACTTGCAATGGCTAAAACCAATAGTCAGCATTCCAAATGAGCTACTAGAGGAGCTGCGCCCACTTCTAAAGGGTAGCGACCCATGTAAAACCATCACAGTGACCCCTCATCAACAAAGGATATTGCAGCAGATCACAGACTGTGTCACCCAAGGACAGGTTCGTCGTAGGGATCCCTGCCTCCCTATAGACCTTACAGTCTGGCACGGGACATCACATCTATTAGGTGCCTTAACGCAGCTGCTAAAGAACTCAGGGGATACCTGGGTGTTAGAATGGATCTCCCCACCGCTACAGCAGGTCAAGACTCTGGTTTCCAAAATTGAGGCATTGGCACAATTAATAAAGAGGGGTCGTGAACGGATTGTACAGATAACTGGGCAGGAACCTCTTACCATCCGACTTCCCATAAAAAAGGATTCCCTGCAATGGTATCTACAGAACAACCAAGATCTACAAGAGGCCCTACTGGAATCTAGCAGCATCGTCACGACGGAGAACATCAAGTCGCCCCCGCTGCGTTGGATCGGAGAACTTAAGTGGATTCAAAGACCTAAAAGGAGATAGGAGCCCATTCCAAATGCCCTTACAGTATTCACCGACGCGGGAAAGAGGTCGAGAACAGCTGCAGTTACTTGGCAGGARCAGCAGATTTGGAAGTATAAAATCTTACCCGCCGAGGAGAGGGACACGTTACAAACATTAGAACTGTTAGCGGTCGTTTGGGCAATGTCTAATTTTAAGCGTCCAGTAAACGTGGTGACGGATTCCCTCTACGTAGCTGGGGTGGTTAGAAGGATTGAGGATGCTGCTATCAAGGAGGTTTCCAATCCAAGGTTGTTCGAGTTATTCATTCAGCTTTAGAAGGTTTTAAAATTAAGAGAACAGCCTTATGCAATTATTCACATTAGGAGCCACAGATGGGATGTCGGTTTGGGGGCGGGCAATGCACGTGCGGACAAATTGGTCGCCATTAACCAGAATTCCCCCTTGCCAAAGCAGAAACTCGCTCGTGAAGCTCACTCAGTGTTCCATCAGAATGCAAAGGGGCTGAAGCGAGAATTTGGTATATCAATCTCGGACGCGACTGTGATAGTAAGGGCGTGCCCCATCTGTAGTAACCACAATGGGGGACAAGGTCTGGGCCTAGGGGTAAATCCCAGAGGCTTGGAGGCCAA
>NW_026625269.1:8413-10751 GCF_030028575.1 Malurus melanocephalus | reverse complement strand
TTTGTTGTTGTTATTACTCTATTTACCTACACTGCTTGTTTGTCCCTTATAGATGAGAATAGGGATGGGAAAGAGTTGGTTGATTGGCTTTGTTGTTCTAATGTGGAAGAGTTTAACAGGCAATGGAATACTAAAAGATATAGAYGTTAGACAGAATATGTGGGTCACCTGGGCCAATCGAACGAATACTAACTCCTTTTGTCTGGCCCTCGCTACGGCTTCCGACCCTTTCCAGACCTGTTTGATAGGATTACCAGGGTTTGATAGTAGGGCTTTCGCTAACTATTCTATTAGATCTTGTAGCCCTCGAATGAACGACAGTTACTGTACTGCGCTGCTACTAAGCAGCTTGAATCAAACCTTGCCTTGGGACCCACAAGAGTTAAATTTGGCGGGATCCCGTCCCTTAGATAAGAAAGAAACGGGCTGTGTTTATCTGGGAAATTTGTGGTGGAAAAATCATGACATTACAACATGGCTACGACCCAAACATCCGGGATTTGGCAGCCCGCGCCAGTGCGGACGGCGCCGCCCCTATGGTTGGGGAGCAGGCCATATCCGAATCTGGGCCAACAAAAGTGTGATGGCTCTCCCGGAAAATATTTTCCTTATTTGTGGTGATCGGGCCTGGCACGGCATACCCAGATGTGCTCATGGGGAGCCTTGCTATCTAGAAAAATTAACCCTCTTAGCCCCTAATAAGACCGCAATCCAAGCTCTGAGGAAAAACCTGGCCCATAAACGTTTCAAGAGAGGTCTTGATAAGTTAGATTCTAACTGTGATGACCAGGTAGAGCTTTGGGGGAGAGCCGCTCAGTTCTTTGCATCCGCCTTAGTCCCAGGACTAGCTGCAGCGCACTCCGCCACTATGCTGGGGAAGCTGGCCTGCTGGACTGTTAAACAATCGAATGTTACCACMGCAATTATTGAACAGYTATCACAAGATGTGGATGCCCTTAAACACTCCATCTTACAGAATCGGGCAACCATAGATTTTTTACTGTTGGCCCATGGACACGGGTGTGAAGATTTTGCGGGAATGTGTTGTTTTAATCTATCCACCCATGGTGAGTCCGTATACAAGCAACTTCAGTGGCTCAAACAGCACACTCAAAAAATAATAGAGAACACCAGTCCCTTTGATAATTGGCTCAGCTCGTTGGGTGTTACGGGATGGCTGAAGGATGTTCTGAAGCAGTGTGTTAATATTCTTCTGATTGTACTGTTGGTTTTGTTTTTTGGACCTTGTTTCCTAACKTGTTTGCAAGGGATGTTGAACCGGCTATTGCATCAGGCCTTTCAAGCAAATTTATCTCTGCTTAAAGAAAACGGGGGAGATGTGGGGAATATCTACGGGACCTGGCTACGTGACAGGGGTCACGTAGCCACTGTGGAGCTGCCTGGCTACAGAGTCAGCAGCCAACCACAGCAGGGCTGATGTAACATCAAGCAGCTGCTGCCTCTCTCCCCACAGAGTCCCTTAGTAACGGACCCCTGGCTGATGCAACAGCCTCAGGTGGTTGCAACATCCCGCCCGTATAAGGAGTTCTAGTGACACGTTTTAAAAGGTAACCAATGAGAACTGTTTGTTTGGAATATTCATGAGGTTATTAACTGGGTTATAAAATGCGTGTTCTGACGCAATAAAGCTGAGTTCAGCCGCTCATTCTGTGGTGGTCTGTGTGCTGTCTCCCGGCGCTTCCCGACAGCTGGGAATGCTGGGCTGGATGGGGCTGGGCATGCTGGGCTGCATTGGGGCTGGGAATGCTGGGCTGGATGGGGCTGGGAATGCTGGTCTGGATGGGGGCTGGAAATGCTGGGCTGGATGGGGCTGGCAAAGATGCCCAGGGGAGCTGAAACCCAGAGTGAGAGCTGGGACCCTCAGGGCAATGCACTGTCCCCTGGGCTGGGGGAAGAGGAGCTTGGGGCTCTCAGTGTGGCAGTGCCCAGAGAGGTTCTGGAGACATTCGAGGCGTCCCCAGCCCCCTGCTCCCTCCAGACAGCTCTGTTGAGTCCCCTTTCTCCCACCAGGCAGTGTCTCCAAAAGTGGCTCTCATCCTGGCCCGGTTAGCCACCCACATTGGGGAGAAGGTGAAGCTGCAAATCGACGAGGATGAGCTGAAGGATCTTTGGGAGCTTGAGGACCATCTCCATCAAGAGATGACTCGGGTCCTGCAGGAGATTGAGGCCAGCAGTGGCAAACTGGAGAAGGTGCTCAGTGCCCTGCAGCAGCAGTGGCCCTTTTGGTTCGCTGCAGCAGCCCCGGTTCCTGTCCTGCTTGCTGTGGGCTGCTCTTTGCTCAGGAGGAGAAAGTGCTGCTCTAGCAGCTGCAGGAAGG
>NW_026625269.1:0-7406 GCF_030028575.1 Malurus melanocephalus | reverse complement strand
TCCCAATAACTGACTTGTGATGAAAATACAAACAAGTTGCTGAACTGTAGCCAAGTCGTAATTCTTTTAAAAACACCCAGGGCAGAGCTGGGAAGGTTAACATGATTTCAAATATGGAAAAAATTTTTGTCAGAAAATTTTTTACATTCACAGGAGATTTTCCTGCACCTTTAGTTTTTATTTCCAAAAATTCTTTGACTAATATATCTTATTGGGTCGCTCAACAAGTCACTTTTGACGAAAGTACAAACAATTCACCAGCATTAATAAATTGACAATCCCAGCAATTTTTGTGGCAATTAAAAATTTCATTGGTTCATACACAGCTCCATCCCATCTCTGGGTAGATGCCTGAGAAAGATGAAATAACAGTTTGTTTCAGCCCAAAAACCTGGTCCAGTAGGGTAGAGAATTTTCTTGCAGAGAACAGGTATGTAAGCAATCCTGCCTTTAGGTTTTCAGAAGCACAGAAAGCCAAACGGCCATGTGACCTTCAAATCTATATAAAGAAGAAGCGAAAAGGTGTAAACCTGGCTCACATTGATCAGATTGGTCATGGTGTGAACACCCCACTATTCCCTCGTGTTGTTCTGTGACCGTGACGTGATCACCCTCAGCCGTCCATCATTGCTGYGCAATRCAGTGGACAGAGTGAGCAGAGCGAGGAAGCCGACCGAAGATCCCTGCTGCCCCGGCGGGAAGCCTCACAGAGGAAGGGAGAAGACGGAGACAAGCCCGGTATCCCGTGTGAAGTAACGACAGCCGGAGGAACAGAGACAGTGCATCCACATTGTGGAATCTCACCTTGATCAGGTGAGTGGTTGGGGAGGAGATGGGCTTGAACCAAGAGCAGGAAGCGCTTCTAAAACTCTTCCAACATATTCTCTCTAAGAGAGGACTGAAATAGGATACCTCCTGCATGAAGGAGCTTACTGTGTGTGCCTGGGAAAGAGAAGTCATCCCTGGGGGCAGGGGTGGCTTTCGGACTCACTCGGTGGAAAATGATTGGTACTGTGTTGTGGGACGCCATTAGTTGTGGTGGAAGGGAGGCAAAGGAAGCGAACAGATACGGTGCGCTGTGGCATCTGCTGAGAAATACTTTACAAAGCATGAAAGCGGAAAGGAAAGCAGCTTTGGCCGCCTGCGCTGCGCTTGGTCCTCAGCCCCCAGCGGCGTCTCAGTCACCTCCACCACCTCCACCTTTCTAACATCCTCACCCTGCCACCCCTGCGACTGGCCCCAGTACCTTCTTTAGCCCAAAGCCCCAACTCGGTCCAAAAACAATCAGAAAGTTTACAAGGCAGAGCCCCTGCAGTGAAGGAGGAGAGGAGGCCCAAAGGGAAGAGCTTTCCAGAAGCACAGAAGCTGAGTAGGAGCAGCCAGCTGTGCCTGCAGCGCCCTGGGGGACAGCGAGAGCTGCCGCCTTTCAGTCACCCGAAGATGCTGTTCCTGCTCCAGGATTTTTTCCAAAACTCAGCTGAGGATGGTGGAGTCAACCATTCCTCAGGGATTTTTTTGGTATTTTATTGAGTCTTTAGTTCCTTCCTTGCGAACTCTGAACAATATAGCCAAACCTGCCAAGGCAGAGCTGGGAATGTTAACATGATTTCAGACCTGCAAAAATTTTTTGATGCACAGGAGATTTTCCTGCTTTTTTTTTTTTTTTTTTAATTTCCAAACATTATTAAAATCATCTTTGACTAATGTTTGGTCTCCCAATAAGTGACTTGTGATGAAAATACTAACAAATCATGAACATTAATAAATTGACAATACAAGAATTACTGTRACAATTAGAAATTTCATTGGTTTGTACACAGCTCCATCCCATCTGTAGGCAGGTTTGTTCAAAAAGGAAAGAGAAAATTTGGCCCATTACAGACCCGTTATGAAAAGGAAGGAAAAGCCTCTTGTGTCTGTACAAAGGTGACAGACCCTAAGCAAGAACTGATGATCACATCTGAACTGAGCTCTGCTGGCAGCTCCCCCGCTCCCAGACTCGTGTCTGATCTTCAGCAGGGAGGTTCTGGCATTCCTAGAACAAGGGAACAACACAAACTTCCTGGGCAGAACCAAGCTGTGTAACTGCATCAAACTGGTAACTCCTAGAGGAGCTTCCAGCTTTTACTTCATGAAGTGCCTTTGGCACTGCTCTTGTTGCTTCCCATAACTTTTCAGGGGCATCTCCTCCAATGAATTTCATGTTTATCAGAGGGAGTGAGGCTGCTTGTAAAAATTTGGTAGAGAGCTGAAGCCTGTGATTTAGGGAGTGCTTTAGCCACTTGAGCCAGTTTACTTTAAAGGTTTTTAGCAGGCTTCTGCTTGTCCTGGGGCAAGGAAATAACCCTGTGTGCCTTACAGRTAGCATGTATTTGCTCCAGTGAYTTTRACTCATTGCTCTCCACYCACCTTCTCAGCATCCCCCTGCATTGCCATGGACTGGATTTCAATCTCACCTGATTTATGGCCAGATTTAATATTTCTGTGTCCATACATGGCACCGTTGTGGTAGCAGTTTGCTGAATTGTGCTGGCTTTAATTAAGGATCAACATGGTAATTTCTCATCAACAGATGTCAATGCAAATATTGTGAGTGTCAGTTTATCAGAGCAGATTCTTTCAGATTCTCTCAACTCTGCTGAATACATCAAAGGTCTGAGTTATGAGACTTTCAGAGAATGTTACAGGTTCTACGTCCCTCAATWCTTCCTGTAAAATTCTCTCTCTCTTTCTCATTCCAAAGCTGTCTATGAAGCCTTTGGATATGATCATGTTCAGGAGAAAGCAGTTTCTCTGACTGAAGCCTCTTTTGATTTTCCACATTAACTGAAAGTAAAAGTCTTTCAAAGAGAGCATTATTTCATTTGCAGATCTTTGAGTAACCAAGTACTCTCTATCCCAATTTTCTCGCATCAAGTCCCCCCCAGGGCCAGAGGGGTGACTGACAAACTTTTAAAATAAGGACAACAAAATACTTACTTTACACTGGCTACCAAACAGCCATTTCCCTTGCAAAAAGGTTTTCCCTCAACCCCCCTCAGAGAAGGCTGTGCCCAAATTTCCAAGAGTTCATTTAGAAGGAACCACAAGCTCCTCAGAGGAGGAGGCAGCAAGGAGAAGGTCAGCAGTGACCATTGTCAGTGGTATGGATTTATTTAACAGTAAATGTGAGGGGAGAGAGACAGAACAGAAGAAAAAACAGGGAGACAAGAGAGAGTCAGAGGGACATTAAGTTACAGAGTTGTCATAAATGTGAGAGACAATGATCAAGGTAAACTTATGTTTCCAATGCATTTGAGTAGCCCCTAGGCATTCAGGACATGCAGAACTCTTAAAAGTTCTCTTTTTGTTAAATATCACCAAAGAAATTAGAGAAAAGGGATGAAATTTTAGTCCTTGCTTGAATAAGTCCCTTTTTTAATTATTTTTTTCATAAAAGAGATCATTTCTGGTAACTTTTGAAGACAGTGTGAATAATTTGTAATTTTTTCCCACTAGGCTTTTTCACTGTCTTGCAACTCTTGGTACTGGTTTCGATGTAGTATTAATTTTGGAAAATCACTTTTGAGGCAATAATAACAAAAGTGGTGAAATTGCTTGTTTTATTGAGGTTTTTTGGGGGGCTTTTTTATTACATTTTTTTACTTATTTTGTTTGTTGCTTGGGTTTTTTTTCCTATTTTTTTTTTTTTTTTTTTTTTTTTTTTTTTTTTTTTCATGTATTGCATTCATTCAGCTCAGTAATACCTTTTTGGATGACTTGCTTTAGCTTTTTAGACTGTTAGTGCTAGAGGAGGTTTCTTGGAAGATTTCAGTGATCATTCAGTGGTAGTTAAACACCTGTGGAAGAATTTATCTGTATCTCTCAAGCTTTCAGCAACCTCCAGCAGGTTCAGCAAGCTTGTTTCTTTTCCTGAAATATAGCTACATTTAGGCCATTCTTGGATGGGTCAACCGACATGGTTATGGCAGGATGACAGTCCCAGAAAAACAGAGAAGGCCCTGCTGATGTTCTGCAATTGAACAGATTCAGTCACCAGCTGAGCTTTTAATTCAGAATAATTATGCATGTCATCAGTCAGAAGCCAAATAATATAAACTTAAATAATACAATCTGTCATGTGTCCAAGTGATGTGCCAGTTTCTAAAAACAACTCAATCTTCCTCAGGCTCCTAGAAAATCTTATTTTCAAATTACTGCTATTTAAGTGTACTGTCTGTTCTGAAAACAAGATAAAATAAATAAACCCAAATGAATCCACTAGACATTAATATTTTCACATAAATGATCCACTATCAGTTTGGTAGTGCAGGTTAAAGAAGGGAAGTGCATTAAATATGAATGTTCTGTGCTGCAGGAGAAAGCCAAGAAGAGGCACCAATTCATCRATTTGCTGTCAATAGTTAGTTGAATGGAACTACTTAGGGATATTTTTCTCCAGCAGCTCAGTGCTGGCAGCAGTCTGAAGGGTTTCAGGGTTGCAATGGAGTGTTAATTGTTAATTAATCCTGAGTGTCTCGCTGAGCACNTGATGTTCTGCAGTTGAACAGATTCAGTCACCAACTGAGCTTTTAATTCAGAATAATTATGCACGTCATCAGTCAGAAGCCCAATAATATACACTTAAATAATACACTCTGTCGTGTGTCCAAGTGATGTGCCAGTTTCTAAAAACAACTCAATCTTCCTCAGGCTCCTAGAAAATCTTATTTTCAATTTACTGCTATTTAAGACTAAGTGTACTGTTTGCTCTGAAAACAAAATAAAATAAATAAACCCAAACAAACCCACTAGACATTAATATTTTCACATCAATTATCCACTATCAATTTGGTACTGCAGGTTAAAGAAGGGAAGTGCATTMAATATGAATGTTCTGTGCTGCAGGAGAAAGCCAAGAAGAGGCACCAATTCATCAATTTGCTGTCAATAGTTAGTTGAATGGAACTACGTAGGGATATTTTTCTCCATCAGCTCAGTGCTAGCAGCAGTCTGAAGGGTTTCAGGGTTGCAATCGAGTGTTAATTGTTAATTAATCCTGAGTGTCTCACTGAGCAACGACAGGAACAGTCACTTTGACTGATGTGGCTGCGCAGGGCTGGGTGTTTTCATCTTTGGGATGAGGAGAAGCAAAGACTGCACAGAGGAACAGCTTGGAAAGGAGGGGTGAGCATCACTTCCCTCAGTTSTGRAGGAGCTTTTGGGGAGGAAAAAGCTGTGTCCTTCTGGTGCTTTTCTCAGCCTGCAGAGTCCGGCTCCCTYTGGACTGGGGCTCTGCAGTTGGATGTGCCCTAAGGACGCTGCCTGGGCCAAATGCAGCCTCCCCCTCCCCCAGTGATGCAGGGAGGGGAAGGGCTTGTTTTTCACTCAGATTGGGTTTAAGAATTAACCCTGAATGGCTCCATATCAAAAAGTCCTTCTAGACATACCCCACTCTGCCTGGCACCCCAAATGTGACTGTTTTAAGGAGGAAAGGGTGCTGCTATTTGCTTAGGCAGATATCCTGGGAGAGCAATCACTGCTTCTGAAAACCTTAAATTTAAATTCACAAAGAACTTAAGCCCTTGAATTCCTGTCCTTCATTCTGATACCAAGTTGCATCTCCAGTGGTAGTAGATTATGATTTAAGTTAGTATTGAAGCTTAAAAAAAAAAGAATATTTTTTCTCTGGACACATTCCTAGACTTGAACTCCAGGGTCGATACTCTCAAGTATATGATGCCTCCTTAATGACAAGTTATTTTTAAATGTTGATTCTTTTCAATATTAGTTATTATGTCCCATGGGAGGAGGGAAGGAGATGCAGTGGCTATAAGTCAGAGGAATTTGTTAGGAAGCTGGTGTCAGATTTATGGGAGATTTGTGCTCAGCCAGCAAATGCCATTATTTGCTCTAAAATATTTCTTTGTGTCTACTCAAAATATTCTTGCCTCTAATAAAGTAACCTGAAATGTTGTGTGCATTAATTTCTCTCTTTTGTCCTTCCCTCAAATCGAATTACTGGCCCATGGTTTCCATTGCCTATTCAGTACCAAGTCAAATCCAAAATAAATTATCTGTTACCAAATGCCCTGATAAATGCCACTGGCTTGAAGAAATTGAAACTTGGATGGATATTTAGAACGTGGTTGGGGTTTTTTTGGTTGGCTGTGGGGTTTTGGGGTATTTTGCTTTGTTTTTTTTCCTATATTTTGTTTTTTTGTTTGCTTGTTTGTGGCTGGCAAGTCCATTCCATGGGAGAACTTGGACTGTGCTTTGGCACCAGCTGAACAAAAGGCATGGCACAACCCCCTTTGACAAGGAAAAACTGAAACCCCTTTATTTCCTTCTTTTCTGTTTTCCTTATTCCTTTTTCTTTTACCTTGGTTTCTGTCTAAAATAAGTTCCAAGCAAGAATTTAGATTTCGCTTTAGAATTATTCGGACAATATTCCCAGAATTCGGGGTGTGAGGTGTCGGGGCCCCAGCTGTGCTGCTGGGGCCGTGACTCGCTCTCTGTTCCCAGGGATGGCCTGTGTGCTCAGGATGGAGGAAAGGGCAGAGCTCCAGGTCCTCAGTGAGGGTGAGTGAGGGCAGTGGGCTGCCAGCAGGGGCTGGCGGAGGGTGCTGCCATCCCTGCCACGGCTGAGGAGGGCTCTGCTCCCTGTGTGGACGAGGGGTGGCATGGGCAGGGCACACAGAGATTTCAGGGATGTGTGGGGGATTCTTGGCCAGCACTTTCCACTTAAACCTATTGGTGTCTTTCCTCTCCTGGCCATGGCAAGAGCTGGCCAGGATGGCCCGGGCAGAAGGGTCTCCTTGGATTCCCACAGATCTGGGCTCTGACTGTGGCTGTGTTCCTCTGCCTTCCAGCCCTTCAAGCCCCAGGGAAAGACACCAGCCCATTCTGCTACAAGCAGCAAATTCAAGTCCAGTTTGCCCCAAGAGCTGAAGAATTATGGTGGTCTTCTGGATCTAGTGAACCAGCATCCCAAGAAGAGTAGCAGGAGACAGTGAAAGAGGACACCACCTCTCACTGCCACTGGAGCTCCAGGCACAGCTGATGCTGGGTGCAAATGAGCCTGTGGGAAGCTCACTTGGCTTCTTCCCTGTCCCTCCTTGTTGATCACTCCAGCCCTCAGACCCTGCTGATCCTGTTATTTCCCTCCGAGCTCATCCTTTTGCTTCGCCCTCCCTTAATAAAAGTTATGCTTCTTTGTTTTACCTGCACCTCTGTGGAGCTGAAGTGACACAAAACCTGAGCCCTGGGACACGCAGACCTCTCCTGCCGTTCTCTTCTGCCCCGTGTTTTGTGCAGAGACACTGAGGAACAAGGGCAGATCAGGCTGGAAATGTCCCTGTCCTGAAGGTCCAGTTCCACAACACTGTGCACTGAAAGGTCTTGCTGAGCACACTGAAGGCCCTGGA
>NW_026625268.1:14472-15654 GCF_030028575.1 Malurus melanocephalus | reverse complement strand
GCTGGAGCTCCCCCCGCGCCCCCCCGCTCAACAGCGGCCAGGCCGAGCGCAGCAGCCGCTCCTGGGGACCCCAAAAACCCATCAGGGAACCCCAAAATACATCAGAGACCCCAAAATATGGTCAGGGACCCCAAAAATGCATCAGGGAACCCAAAAACGGTTAGGGAACCCCAAAATGCGGACAGGGACCCAAAAAACCCGTGAGGGCACCCCAAAATATGGTCAGGAACCCCAAAATATGGTCAGGAACCCCAAAAATACATCAGGGCATCCCAAAAAAAACCCATAAACACAGGGACCCCCAAAACCATCAGGGACCCCAAAATATGGTCAGGGACCCCAAAAACCGTCAGCTACCCCGAAAACCCATCAGGGCACCCCAAAACATGGTCAGGGACCCCCGAAAACCCATCAGGGACCCCAAAATATGGTCAGGGCACCCCAACCCTCCCCTAAACACAAGGACCCCCAAAAACGGTTAGGGATCCCCAAAAATACATCAGGGAACCTCAAAATATGATCAGGGAACCCCCCAAAAACCCCATAAACACAGGGACCCCAAAAACCGTCAGGAACCCCAAAATACGGTCAGAGACCCCAAAATATAGTTAGGGCACCCCAAAAAAAACCCCAGAAACACAGGGACCCCAAAATACGGTCAGGGAACCCAAAAAATACATCAGGGACCCCAAAAATACATCAGGGACCCCAAAATATGATCAGGGACCCCGAAATATGGTCAGGGGACCCCAAAAATCCTCCATAAGCACAGGGACCCCAAAAACCGTCAGCGACCCCGAAAACCCATCAGGGCACCCCAAAACATGGTCAGGGACCCCCGAAAATACATCAGGGACCCCAAAATATGGTCAGGGGACCCCAAAAACCCCATAAACACAGGGACCCCCAAAAACGGTCAGAAACCCCAAAATACAGTCAGGGAACAGAAAAAAAGCCCCCATAAACACAGGGACTCCAAGATATCGTCAGGGACCCCAAAATATGGTCAGGAGACCTAAAATATGGTCAGGAGACCCAAAAAACCCGTCAGGGCATCCCAAAAACCGTCGGGGCACCCCCAAAATACATCAGGGCATCCTAAAAACCGTCAGAAACCCCAAAATATGGTCAGAGACCCCAAAAATCCCATCAGGGCACCCCGAATCCCCCACAACCACAGGG
>NW_026625268.1:11382-13402 GCF_030028575.1 Malurus melanocephalus | reverse complement strand
AAAACATCCCCGGAATACCCCAAAATCCCCAAAAATACCTCGACCCCCAAAATACCCCAAATCTCCCCAGAACATCCCAACCCCCAAATCCCTCTGGGATATCCCCAAATCCCCCCAAAATTCCCCCCGGGACATCCCAAAAAATCCCCAAATTCTCTCCAGGACATCCCAACCCCAAATCCTCTGTGGGACATCCCAAAATCCTCTCTGGGATATCCCAAAATCCCCAAAATTCCCCCAGAAAATCCCCAAAATCCCCCCAGGAAATCCCAATCCCAAATCCTCTCTGGGACACCCCAAAATTCCCAAAATCCCCCCAGGAAATCCCAATCCCAAATCCCCCCGGGACACCCCAAAACCCCAAATTTCCCCCAGAACACCCCAAACCCAGATCTCGTGCAGGTTTTGGGGTCTCGGGCGGGGTTTGGAGTCCCCTAGAGGGTCCCCTAAAGGGGGGAGGGGTTTGGGACATCGGGAAGGGTTTGGGGACACCGGGAGGGTTTTGGGGACCCCAGAGGGGATTTGGGGACATTGAGAGGGTTTGGGGACATTGGAAGGGTTTGGGGACACCGGGAGAGTTTTGGTGACATTGAGAGGGTTTTGGGGACATCGGGGGGAGTTTGGGGGACATTGGGAAGGGTTTGGGGACCCCAGAGGGGATTTGGGGACATTGGGAAGGTTTGGGGACATTGAGAAGGTTTTGGGGACACGGAAGGGTTTTGGGGACATCGGGATGGGTTTGGGGTCCAGGGGATGGGGTTTTGGGGACAGTGGGAACGGTTTTGAGGACCCCTGGGAGGGATTTGGGATTTCCCGCAGCCCCCTCCCCAAAAGGATACAAAGAAGAGCAGCACCTGGTGCTTTATGGGGGATTGGGGACATCGGGACAGGTTTGGGGACCCCAGAAAGGTTTGGGGTCCAGGGGACAGAGTTTGGGGACACCGGGAGGGTTTGGGGACCCCAGAAAGGTTTGGGGACACTGGAAAAGGGTTTGGGGACACCGGGAGGGATTTGGGCACACCAGAAGGGTTTTGGGGACCCCGGCAGGGATTTAGGATTTTTTGAAGCCCCCGTCCCCAAAAGGACATGAAGAAGAGCAGCACCTGGTGCTTTATGGGGTTTGGGGACACTGGGGAGGACTGGGGACACTGGGACGGGTTTGGGGACCCCAGAAGGGTTTGGGGTCCAGAGGATAGAGTTTTGGGGACACCGGGAAGGGTTTGGGGATCCCAGGAAGGGTTTTGGGGACCCCGGCAGGGATTTAGGATCCAAAAGGATACGAAGAAGAGCAGCACCGGGTGGTTTATGGGGTTTGGGGTCCAAGGGATGGGGTTTTGGGGACAGTGGGAGGGTTTTGGGGACCCCGGCAGTGATTTAGGATTTTTTTAACCCCCATCCCCAAAAGGATACGAAGAAGAGCAGCCCCTGGTGCTTTATGGGGTTTGGGGTCCAGGGGATGGGGTTTTGGGGACCCCTGGAGGGATTTAGGATCCAGAAGGATACAAAGAAGAGCAGCACCTGGTGGTTTATGGGGTTTTGGGGATCCCAGGAAGGGTTTTGGGGACACTGGCAGGGATTTAGGATTTTTTGAACCCCCAGTCCCAAAAGGATACGAAGAAGGGCAGCACCTGGTGGTTTATGGGGGATTGGGGACCCCAGAAGGGTTTTGGGGACACTGGGAGGATTTTGGGGACCCCTGGAGGGATTTGGGATCCAAAAGGATACGAAGAAGAGCAGCACCTGGTGGTTTATGGGGTTTGGGGTCCAGGGGATGGGGTTTTGGGGACCCCTGGAGGGATTTAGGATTTTTTGAACCCCCAGTCCCAAAAGGATACAAAGAACAGCAGCACCTGGTGGTGCCGCAGGGCCCCGAGCAGCCCCAGCGCCGCGATGAGGAGGAGGAAGATCCCGACGGCGAAGGCTCCTCCGAGCAGGGGGGGGCTCGAACCCACCCCCAGAGCCCGCGCCCAGCCCGCCACGGCCACCAGGAGCACCCCGACCAGCTGAGGGGACATGGGGA
>NW_026625268.1:9002-10225 GCF_030028575.1 Malurus melanocephalus | reverse complement strand
TTTCCCCCTGCTATAGGCCACGCCCATAATACCGTATATGGGCATAGCCCCGCCCACGGCCGCGTAACGGGACTGCGCATGCGCACGGCGCTCGGTGAAACCCCGGTACGGCCGGGGATGGTCCCGGTACGGCCGGGGGTGGTCCCGGTCAGGCGGGGATGGTCCCGGTACGGCCGGGGATGGTCCCGGTCCGGCCGGGGGTGGTCCCGGTCTGACGGGGATGGTCCCGGTACGGCCGGGGGTGGTCCCGGTCCGGCCGGGGGTGGTCCCGGTCCGGCCGGGGGTGGTCCCGGTCAGGCGGGGATGGTCCCGGTCAGCCGGGGATGGTCCCGGTACGGCCGGGGGTGGTCCCGGTACAGCCCGGGGGTGGTCCCGGTCAGGCGGGGATGGTCCCGGTCAGGCGGGGATGGTCCCGGTACGGCCGGGGATGGTCCCGGTACGGCCGGGGATGGTCCCGGTACGGCCCGGGGATGGTCCCGGTACGGCCGGGGATCGTCCCGGTCAGGCGGGGGTGGTCCCGGTCCGGCCGGGGATGGTCCCGGTACAGCCCGGGGATGGTCCCGGTACAGCCCGGGGATGGTCCCGGTCAGGCGGGGATGGTCCCGGTCAGGCGGGGATGGTCCCGGTACAGCCCGGGGGTGGTCCCGGTACGGCCGGGGATGGTCCCGGTCCAGCCCGGGGATGGTCCCGGTACGGCCGGGGGTGGTCCCGGTACGGCCGGGGATGGTCCCGTTGCAGCCCAAGGGGTGGGTTAGGGTTTGGGTCAGGTTTAGGGTCAGGTTTAGGGTCAGGGTTAGGGTCAGGGTTAGGTTTAGGGTCAGGGTTAAAGTCAGGGTTAGGGTTTAGGGTCAGGGTCAGGTTTAGGGTCATGGTAAGGTTTAGGGTCAGGGTTAGGGTCAGGGTCAGGTTAGGATTAGGGTCAGCTTTAGGGTCAGGCTTAGGGTTAGGGTCAGGGTTAGGGTTGGGTTAGGGTTACGGTCAGGTTTAGGGTCAGGTTTAGGGCTGGTCCCGGTCCTGCCGCGGCTGGGTTAGGATCAGGGTCAGGTTTAGGGTTAGGTCAGGTTTAGGGTCAGGTCAGGTTTAGGGTCAGGTTTAGGCTCATGTTTAGGGTTAGGTCAAGTTCATGGTCAGGTTTATGGTTAGGGTCAGGTTTAGGGTCAAGTTTAGGGTCAGGTTTAGGGTCAGGTTTAGGGTCAGGTTTAGGGTCAGGTTTAGGGTCAGGT
>NW_026625268.1:4928-7692 GCF_030028575.1 Malurus melanocephalus | reverse complement strand
GACCCCAACCCCTGAAACACCGATCGCAGCCCCGATCCCCCCAATATCGACCACGACCCCAAACCCAACCCTATAAACACCGACCCTAACCCCAATGTCCCCAAAACCCACGGCAGCCCCACTAAATACCAACCCCACCCCTCCCCAAACACCGACCGCAACCGCAAAACCCTCAAATATCGACCCCAACCCCACAAACACCGACCCCAACCCCGAAAACACCGATCACAGCCCTGATCCCCTCAATATTGACCACAAACCCACCGACCCCAAAATCCACGACAACCCCACAAAATATCGACCCCACCCCACCCCAAACACCGATCCCAACCCCAACACCCCCAAAACCCACGGCAGCCCCACTAAATACCAACCCCACCCCAAACACCGACCGCAACCCCACAAAACCCACGACAACCCCACTAAATACCGACCCCACCCCACCCCAAACACCAACTGCAAACCCAAACCCTCTAATACTGACCCCAACCCCGAAAACACCGACCACACCCCCAAAACCCTCAAATATCGACCCCACCCCAAACACCGACCACAACTCCACAAACATTAATCGCAGCCCCAACCACCCCGAAAACCCACAACAGCCCCACTAAATACCAACCACACCCCAAACACCGATCCCAACCCCAACAGCCCCAAAATCCACGGCAGCCCCACGAAATACCGACCACACCCCACCTAAACACTGATTGCGACCCCAAAACCCTCAAATACTGACCCCAACCCCAACCCCAAAAACACCGACCGCAACCCCAAAACCTTCAAATACTGACCCCAACCCCACAAACACTGACCACGATCCCAAACCCACAAAACCCACAACAGYCCCCAYRAAATACCGACCCCAAAACCCTCAAACACCGACCCCAACCCCAATTCCCCTAAAACCCAGTGCGGTGTCGGGGTGTGTCCCCAGGTGAATCCCGGTGCGATTTGTGGGGTGGGAATATTCCCCGTTTGATTTTTGGGGTGGGGACATTCCCAATGTGATTTTAGGGTTATGGAACAATCCCAATATGATTTTTGGGGTGGAGGCAGGTCCAGTGTGATTTTTGGGGTTGGGGTCATTCCCAGTGTGATTTGTGGGTTTGGAACATTCCCAATGTGATTTTTGGGATTTGGGACCATCCCAGTTTAATTTTTTGGGGTGGGGGGCAGGTCCGGTGTGATTTTTGGGGTTATGGAACAATCCCAATCTGATTTTTGAGGTTGGGGCCAGTTCCCCCCCCTGTCCCCAGTTTGATTTTTGGGGTTGGGCAGTTTCCCCCACTGTCCCCAGGTGTGATTTTTGGGATTTGGGTCATTCCCAGTTTAATTTTTGGGATTTGGGACCATCCCAATCTGATTTTTTGGATTTGGGACCATCCCAGTTTAATTTTTGGGGTTGGGGACAATCCCGGTGTGATTTTTGGGATTTGGGACCATCCCAACCTGATTTTTGGGGTTGGGGGCAGGTCCGGTGTGATTTTTGGGTTTGGGACAGTCCCAGTTTGATTTTTGGGGTTGGGGCAGGTCCCCCTGGTGTCCCCAAGTGCGATTTTAGGGTTTGAGGTCATTCCCAATCTGATTTTTTTGGGATTTGGGCCCATCCCAGTTTAATTTTTGGGGTTATAGAACAATCCCAGTTTAATTTTTGGGGTTGGACAGGTCCCCCTGGTGTCCCCAGGCGCGCTCCCGGTCCAGCCAGGCTCTGGTGGCCGCGGTGGCCGCGGTGGCTCGCAGGGTCGGTGCCACCTACGAGCGCTGCCTGAGGAGCTTCCCCCGATTCTATCTGCTCTACAGCACCTTCAGGACAGGTGAGGAACGGGGGAAATATATGGGGTATCCTAAAAAAATGGGGTAAAAATATGGGAAATCCTAAAAAAAATGGGGGATCCTAAAAAAAAAATGGGGGATCCTAAAAAAAAGGGAAATCCTAAAAAAATTGGGTATTCTAAAAAACGGGGTAAAAATATGGGAAATCCTAAAAAAAATGGGGCATCCTAAAGAAATGGGGTGTCCTAAAAAATGGGGTAAAAAAATGGGGGATCCTAAAAGAAATGGGGTAAAAAAATGAGGTATCCTAAAAAATGGGGTATCCTAAAAAAATGGGGTAAAAAAATGTGGGATCCTAAAAAAATGGGGTATCCTAAAAAATGGGTAAAAATATGGGGTGTCCTAAAAAAATGGGATATCCTAAAAAAATGGGTATCCTAAAAAAATGGGGTGGGGAAGAGGAGTAAAAAAATGGATATCCTAAAAAAAAATGGGGTAAAAAATGGGGTATCCTAAAAAATGGGGTATCCTAAAAAAACGGGTAAAAAAATGGGGGATCCTAAAAAAATGGGAAATCCTAAAAAATGGGGTAAAAATATGGGGTATCCTAAAAAAAAATGGGATATCCTAAAAAAATGGGGACTGGAAGAGGGGTAAAAAAATGGGGTATCCTAAAAAAAATGGGGTAAAAAATGGGGTATCCTAAAAATGGGGTATCCTAAAAAAAATGGGGGATCCTAAAAAAAATGGGGGATCCTAAAAAATGGGATATCCTAAAAAAATGGGGTAAAAAAATGGGGTATCCTAAAAAAAAATGGGGTAAAAAAATGGGGGATCCTAAAAAAATGGGATATCCTAAAAAAACGGGTAAAAAAATGGGGTATCCTAAAAAAATGGGGTATCCTAAAAAAAATGGGGTGGGGAAGAGGGGTAAAAAAAAGGACCAAAAAAAGGGGTCCGGAAAGAACGATCCCGAAAAGGGGTATCC
>NW_026625268.1:2688-3624 GCF_030028575.1 Malurus melanocephalus | reverse complement strand
ATCCCATCCCATCCCATCCCATGGATTCCATCCCATCAATCCTATTAATCCCATCATCAATCCCATCAATCCCATAAATCCCATCCCGTTGATCCTATCCCATCCCACCAATCCCATCAATCCCATAAATCCTGACAATCCCATAAATCCCATCAATCCCATCCCATCCCATCAATCCCATCAATCCCATCAATCCCATGGATCCCATCCCATCCCATCCCATCCCATCCCATCCCATCCCATCCCATTGATCCCATCAATCCAATGAATCCCATCATCAATCCCATCAATCCCATAAATAAATCCCATCCCCTAAACCGCATCAATCCCATCCCATCAATCCTATCAATCCCATCCCATCAATCCCATCAATCCCATTAATCCCATCCCATCCAATGGATCCCATAAACCCCATCAATCCCATCCTATCCCATAGATCCCATCCCATCTCATCCCGGGGATCTCATTCCAGGGATCCCATCCAATCCCATTGATCCCATCAATCCCATCCCATGGATCCCATCCCATCAATCCCATCATCAATCCCATCAGATCAATCCCATCAATCCTATCCCATGGATCCCATCCCATCCCATCAATCCCATCAATCCCATGAACCCCATCAATCCCATCATCAATCCCATCAATCCCATAAATCCCATAAATCCCAACAATCCCATAAACCCCATCAATCCCATAAACCCCATAAATCCCATCCCATAAGTCCCATACATTCCATCAATCCCATCCCATTGATCCCATCCCATCCCATCAATCCCATCAATCCCATGGATCCCATCCCATCACTCCCATTGATCCCATCCCATCAATCCCATCAATCCCATCCATCCCCTCAATCCCATAAACCCCATCAATCCCATAAATCTCACCAATCGCATAAATCCCATCAATCCCATCCCATTGATCCCATCCAAT
>NW_026625268.1:0-1549 GCF_030028575.1 Malurus melanocephalus | reverse complement strand
CCATCCGCAGGGACAGCTACCCGGCCGTGCTGCGGGGACTGCGGGACACGGCCATGGCATTGCCAGGGGGACACGGGGAGCTGCTGGGACAGCTGTGTCACCAGGTATGGGACATGTGACATGTGTGACATGTGTGACATGTGTGACATGTGTGACATGGGACACGGGACAGGGACAGGGGACAGGGACAGCTACCCGGCCGTGCTGCGGGGACTGCGGGCGGTGGCACGGGGACTGCCAGGGGGACACGGGGAGCTGCTGGGACAGCTGTGCCAGCAGGTGTGACATGGGACAGGGACATGGGGTCAGGGACATGTGTGACATGGGACAGGGACAGGGACAGCAGGAGCCATCCGCAGGGACAGCTACCCGGCCGTGCTGCGGGGACTGCGGGACGCGGGGCTGGCACTGCCCAGGGGACAGCAGGAACGGCTGGGACAGCTGTGTCACCAGGTGTGACATGGGGGACACGTGTGTGACATGTGTGACATGGGATAGGGACAGGGGACAGGGACAGCTACCCGGCCGTGCTGCGGGGACTGCGGGCGGTGGCACGGGGACTGCCCAGGGGACAGAGAGAGCTATTGGGACAGCTGTGCCACCAGGTGTGACACGTGTGTGACACGTGTGTGACATGGGACAGGGGACAGGTGTGATAGGTGCGACAGGTATCACAGCAGGTATGTCACCCGTCACAGGTGTCACCCATCAGCGGTGTCCCCTGTCACCCGTCAGAGGTGTCCCCTGTCACCCGTCACAGTGTCCCCTGTCCCCTGTCCCCCGTCCCCTGTCACAGGTGTGTCCCGTGCCATTGCAGGTGCAGGGCGGGGCCCGGCCTCACCTGGCGCAGCTGTCCCCTGTCACAGTGTCCCCTGTCCCCTGTCCCCTGTCACAGTGTCCCCTGTCMCCTGTCACCTGTCACAGTGTCACCTGTCACCTGTCCCCTGTCACAGTGTCCCGTGTCCCCTGTCCCCTGTCACAGTGTCACCTGTCACCTGTTGCAGGTGCAGGGTGGGGCGCGGCCTCACCTGGCGCAGCTGTCACCTGTCCCCTGTCACAGTGTCACCCATCACAGATGTCACCTGTCACCTGTCACAGTGTCACCTGTCACCTGTCACCTGTCACCCATCAGCGGTGTCCCCTGTCCCCTGTCCCCTGTCACCTGTCCCGTGCGGTTGTAGGTGCAGGGCGGGGCGCGGCCTCACCTGTCACAGTGTCCCCTGTCACAGTGTCCCCTGTCACCTGTTGCAGGTGCAGGGCGGGGCCCGACCTCACCTGGCGCAGCTGTCCCCTGTCACAGTGTCCCCTGTCCCCTGTCCCCTGTCACAGTGTCCCCTGTCACCTGTTGCAGGTGCAGGGCGGGGCCCGGCCTCACCTGGCGCAGCTGTCCCCTGTCACAGTGTCCCCTGTCCCTGTCACAGTGTCCCCTGTCCCCTGTCACAGTGTCCCCTGTCCCCTGTGGTTGCAGGTGCAGGGCAGGGCCCGGCCTCACCTGTCACAGTGTCCCCTGTCACCTGTCACAGTGTCCCCTGTCACAGTGTCCCCTGTC
>NW_026625267.1:15968-17752 GCF_030028575.1 Malurus melanocephalus | reverse complement strand
CAGGAATGTGGGGTGGGGAGGTTTTGCTGTCATTGTCCGCGTGGGTAAACTGAGGCAGCGGGAAATGCTTCGGCGGTGTCGCAGCGGAAATCCGGAATGGTGACTCCCGTTTTGGGGTCTGACAATCTGCCARGTTCCTGCTTTGCATCCCATATCCCATCCCTGAGCCTGTGGGAATGGGAAAAGTGGAAAAAGGGGAATAAGGGGGTGCCAAAATCCATGAGGAACAGCAGAGATGATGGAAATGGGGGAATTGTGAGACCCTGACGTGGGTAGCCCCATATTTTTTGGGGTGGCTCCCTGAGCCTGTGGGAACTGGAAAAGTTGAAAAAGGGGAATAAAGGGAACAGTGGGGATGATGGGAATAGGGGCAGCCACGGAGAATTGCAGAAAAATGATGGAAATGGGGGAGGTCCTGATGTGGGTGGGCCCCATATTTTTTGGGGGTGGTTCCCTGATCCTGGTGGGAACGGGAAAAGTGGAAAAAGGGGAATAAAGGGAACAGTGGAGATGATGGGAATAGGGGCAGCCACGGGGAATTGCAGAAAAATGATGGAAATGGGGGAGCTGTGGGGGATTGTGAGGCCCTGATGTGGGTGGGCCCCATATTTTTTGGGATGGGGAATTGTGAGGCCCTGACATGGGTGGGCCCATATTTTTTGGCATGGGGAATTATGAGGCCCTGATGTGGGGGGACCCCATATTTTTTGGGGTGGCTCCCTGAGCCTGGTGGGAACGGGAAAAGTGGAAAAATGGGAATAAAGGGAACAGTGGAGATGATGGGAATAGGGGGAGCTGCGGGAATTGCAGAAAAATGATGGAAATAGGGGAAGCCCTGATGTGGCTGCACCCCATATTTTTTGGGGTGGGGAATTGTGAGGCCCTGATGTGGGTGAGCCCCATATTTTTTGGGCTGGTTCCCTGAGCCTGGTGGGAATGGGAAAAGTGGAAAAAGGGGAATAAAGGGAACAGTGGAGATTCTGGGAATAGGGGCAGCCACAGGGAATTGCAGAAAAATGATGGAAACCAGGGAGCCATGGGGGATTGTGAGGCCCTGACATGGGTGGGCCCCATATTTTTTGGGGTGGTTCCCTGAGCCTGGTGGGAACAGGAAAAGTGGAAAGAAAAGAATAAGGGGGTGTCAAAATCCATGGGGAACAGTGGAGATGATGGGAATAGGGGCAGCCACGGGGAATTGCAGAAAAATGATGGGAATGGGGGAGGTCCTGATGTGGCTGCATCCCATATTTTTTGGGGTGGGGAATTGTGAGGCCCTGACGTGGTGCGCCCCATATTTTTTGGGGTGGTTCCCTGATCCTGGTGATGTCAGGCAAAGTGGTGATGGAGGAATGAGCGGAGCATCAAAATCCACAGGGAACGGGGGAAATGCAGGGAGTAATGGGAAAATGTTGGCCCTGACATGGGTCCATCCCGTATTTTATGGGGTGGTTCCCAAACCGTGGTGGGAAAATGGAAATGGGGGAATAAAGGCACTGTCAGAATCCACGGGGAACTGGGGAGACGCRGGGAATGGGGGCAAAGTGGGGAATTTTGGAAAACCATCGCAAAAGGAGGAACTGGAGTTGTGGGGCCTCGAACCCGCGGCTCCGCCATCATTTCTTCCTCCGCCTCTCGCCTCCGAACTACAACTCCCGGCATGCCCCGCGGCCGGCGGAGCGTTGCGGGCGCGGCCAATGGGAGCGCCGTGGGGCGGTGACGTCACCGCGGGTGACGTCAGGGGTCCAGAGAGAGGCTGGGGCAGAGGCGGCCGGAGCGGCTGAGGG
>NW_026625267.1:14236-15368 GCF_030028575.1 Malurus melanocephalus | reverse complement strand
TGATGCCCCCCCGATCTGGGTGCCCCGCACCCCCCCTCGCCTGCCCTGGGGAGGGCGAGGAAAGGGAGAGCAGTTCCAGCAGCCACAGCCCAAAGAAAGCCTTTTGTGGGGTTTATTATTATTATTTCTTCCCCCATTTCACCCCGCGGTTCACGAAGCTTCTGGTGCCGGCTTAGGGATTTAATTTTTTTTGGGGAGGACGGGGGGGTCCCTCGGGGTCTGGCTCAGCAGACCCAGGGGTGGGTGAAGGGCATCAGGGCCCGAGCCCGTCTCCCAGGAGGTTTATGTAACCTTCCAGGTTTGGTTAGGCTTTTATTACTTTTTATTTTTCCCCTTCTTCCTTGATAGATCWGTTTATATTTTTCCTCCTTGTTTTTATTCCTGGCCCCTTTTTACGGGGTGGTGAATCCCTTTTTTCTCCCTGTCTGGAGAGTGGGTGGCGTTGAAAAATACCATTGGGAATTGGGTTCTAGGATTGTTTTATTAATAGTTTTTGTTTACAAGGTGGCGGTGCGAGCCGGGAAAAGGGTAGAAATGACAAGAGTGGATGAAATGTTTTTCCGATCTGTCGCCTGAACGTGCCCGACCTCTTTTTCAGCAGGACTCGGGGCCGGTGGCTCCGCCGTGGTGGTGTCGAGGGGTCGGCAAAAGGGTCTGATTTAGTTCCCGGAGCGAGATAAACAAACTTATCTGGATTTGGTGGTGTTTTTTTGGAAGGGAGGAGGGGGGGAGGGAGGGAGGAGCAGCAGCTCCGCTCCTGTTTGTGGCTTATCGAAGGAAACTTGTGTTTGACGTTCGCCCTGCGCCTTTCTCCCCACAAAGCTGCTCTCGGTGTATTTTTTTCGCCCTGTTTTTAAGCAAATAGGAAATGAGTCTTGATGGTGCTCGAATCGGAGCTATTTTTATCCGGGGGTTTAAAGTTACACACATGTCAGACTCCGCCAATTGCGATCGATGTTTAATCGCACTGGGAGGAGGGTCGGGAATTCCAGCTGTTTGGAATTCCAGCTGTTTGGTGAGGGGGGGAAAAAATCTTTCTTAGGGATACCCTGGAAAGAGCTCTGGGCCGGAGAGGAGCCGAGGCCCAACCGGATCGGCTGCTGCTGTGTTTCCCTTTCCCCTCCCCCTCTCT
>NW_026625267.1:12225-13467 GCF_030028575.1 Malurus melanocephalus | reverse complement strand
CTTTTCATCCCCTTTCCACGTCTCCAAAGGAGAATAATAGTACGGATTTATGGCCTGCCAAGGGYTACCTTTCCCAGTGGGGAGGGGGCACCAAGCAGAGTGAATAACACTCCTGCCTTCTCCTGCTCTGACAGGTTTAGGAGCCGAGCGAGCTCTTTTTTTATGATTCTTATTTTCAATCCTAACACGTCCGTGGCCTTTTGTGGATTCCTCTTTGTGAGGAGGGAAGGGGAGAGCTTGCTGCTCTCCGTGGGGCTGTGTTTAATCATCTCCTGGATGAGGATGTGCTCAAACTCCCCGTCACTCATTGTCTCCCTCCGGATCGGGATTGCAGTGCTGAGGCTGGGAAAAGAGATCCCAAATCCCTCTTTCTCTTTTTGRGGGGCTCCAGCCAAAGTTTTTTGGGGTAACTGGGATCCCTCAGAGCAGGGGTTTGGCAGGAATGCTCCATACCCAAAAAAACACCTCAAAAATCACTCTCCAGCCTAAAAACGCAGGACTATCCCACCCAAACTCCAAGCCAGGCTTATCTCCCACCCCGTTGATGGCAGAATGAGGGCTCCCCTTTGTGCCTCCCCTCAGTTTTGGGGCGAGTTCTGCCCTTGAAGCCGCGTTAGCAGGGAAAAGGCCTCGATCTTTCACAACTCCACGGATTGGCTGCTC
This sequence comes from Malurus melanocephalus, assembly GCF_030028575.1. Classification (NCBI taxonomy): domain Eukaryota; kingdom Metazoa; phylum Chordata; class Aves; order Passeriformes; family Maluridae; genus Malurus; species Malurus melanocephalus. Next base: position 12,804 of record NW_026625267.1, on the reverse strand, counting down.
TGTTACTACCCGGAAACCGGGCCCGGGGCGGAGCGAGGCTGCAGCTGATGGGGTGCCCCAACAGTCAGGGGTGTTTTACACCCACCCCAAATCACCCCCTCCTCCCCCAAACCACGGAACCATTTCCCGTTCCAACCCGAGCTTTATTGTTCCWTGGCCGGGAGTTTATTTAACGCTGATTTATTTTCCTCCTTTTGTGGCAAAATGCTTCTGGCTGGGCTCRTAGTCCCCGAGCTCTATTTTTAAGAGCTGGAAAAGGGAAGTGTCACCCTGTTTTGTGCCTGAAAGGAATTATAAATAGTGGCCAGCTTTGTTTTGAGTTTTTTCCCCGTGCTGCTAGGTTTGCAGAGCCGGGGGTTTGGAAAGCTCCAAACCCCTCCCTGCTAAWTTTAGGCTCTGTCCTAAGTCAAGGAGAATAAAGGTACAAAGCTCCTTAGTTCACCTACGGAGCATTTGGTAATCTCCAAACTCCCCCCCGTGTTTGCTCCGTGGAGGAGGCAAAGGGTAGGACACAGAGTTTACATTTGGGATAAATTCCTTTTTTCTGGTTATTACAGGCTTACACTGCATTTATCATCC
>NW_026625267.1:7701-9844 GCF_030028575.1 Malurus melanocephalus | reverse complement strand
GGATTGGGGAGGATTTGGGAGCTTTTGAAAAAAGCCAAATGCACCTGTTTAATCATGGAATTGCCAAATCATGGAGGTGGAAYTGGGAAATATGGATCATATGGAAAAAAGTGGCTGTTGGAGCGTGACATCCCAACCCTGCTTTAAAGAAGGAAAATAAAACCTTTGTGTCCCTCAGCTTTTGGAGAATTTTAACTGTTTTCTCCAGACTCAGAGCGGGGATTTTTGGAATTCTGAGTAGCCTGGCAGGATGATGCTTCTTTTCCCAGTTTATTTCCATGGGATTTTTTCCTGAATCCAAACTCTTGATAGACTTTTCCCCCTCTTTGTTTTCTTCTTTTTTTTCCCCCCTAAATTCAAACTATTGACAGACTTTTCCCCAGTTTATTTCCATGGGATTTCTTCCTGAATTTAAATTCTTGATAGACTTTCCCCATTTTATTTCCATGGGATTTTTTTCCTGAATTAAAATTCTTCATAGACTTTTCCCCCTCCGTATTTTCTTTTTGTCCCCCTAAATTTAAAGCCTTGATAGACTTTCCCCAGTTTATTTTCTTGAGATTTTTTCCTGAATTTAAACTCTTGATAGACTTTTCCCCCTCTTTGTTTTCCTTTTTCCCCCTAAATTGAAAATCTCGATAGACTTTTCCCCAGTTCATTTCCATGGGATTTTTTTCCTGAATTCAAACTCTTGTTAGACTTCTTCCCCTCTTTGTTTTCTTCTGCTTTTTCCCCCTAAATTGAAAATTTTGATGGACTTTTCCCAGTTCATTTCCATGGGATTTTTTCCTGAATTTAAACTCTTGATAGACTTTCCCCATTTTATTTCCATGGAATTTTTTTCCTGAATTAAAATTCTTCATAGACTTTTCCCCCTCCTTATTTTCTTCCTTTTTCCCCCCTAAATTGGAAATCATCATAAACATTTCTGCAGTTCATTTCCATAGGTTTTTGTTCCTGAATTCAAACTCTTGATAGACTTCTCCCCCTCTTTATTTTCTTTTTTTCCCCCTAAATTGAAAATTTTGATGGACTTTCCCCAGTTTATTTCCATAGGTTTTTTTTTTCCTAAATTAAAATTCTTGATAAACTTTTCCCCAGTTTATTTCCATGGGATTTTTTCCTGAATTCAAACTCTTGATAGACTTTTCCCCCTCTTTATTTCCTTTTTTCCCCCCTAAATTGGAAATCTTTATAAACTTTTCCCCAGTTTATTTCCATGGAATTTTTTTCCTGAATTAAAATTCTTGATAGACTTTTCCCCATTTTATTTCCATGGGATTTTTTCCTGAATTAAAATTCTTCATAGACTTTTGCCCCTCCTTATTTTCTTCCTTTTCCCCCCCTAAATTGGAAATAATCATAAACTTTTCCCCAGTTTATTTCCATGGGATTTTTTTCCCTGAATTCAAACTCTTGATAGACTTTTCCCCCCTCTTTGTTTTCTTTTTTCCCCCTAATTCTGTTTCTCCAGACTCAGAGCGGGGATTTTTGGAATTCTGAGTAACCTGGCAGGATGATGCTTCTTTTCCCAGTTTATTTCCATGGGATTTTTTCCTGAATTTAAACCCTTGATAGACTTTCCCCCTCTTTGTTTTCTTTTTTTACCCCTAAATTGAAAATTTTGATAGATTTTTCCCAGTTTTACTTTCATGGGATTCTTTTCCTGATTGAAACTCTCGATGGACTTTTCCCCAGTTTATTTCCATGGAATTTTTTTCCCTGAATTAAAATTCTTGATAGACTTTTCCCCATTTTATTTCCATGTTTTTTTTTCCTAAATTGAAAATCTTGATAGACTTTTCCCCCTCCTTATTTTCCTTTTTTCCCCTAAATTGGAAATCATCATAAACTTTTCTCCAATTTATTTCCATAGTTTTTTTCCCTGAATTAAAATTCTTGATAAACTTTCCCCAGTTTATTTCCATGGAATTTTTTTCCCTGAATTAAAATTCTTGATAAACTTTTCCCCCTTTTCATTTTCTCCCTTTTTTACAATTCACTAATTCAAAAACTAAAACCCAAAGTGTCACACTAAGCCTGAGTGTCCCAGTTTAACCTCCACCGTGGCAGATTAATGGATGCAAAGTTGAAAAGATTGATCAATTATTAACTTTATCACCTTGGGTGGTTTTATTTTTTT
>NW_026625267.1:3423-6660 GCF_030028575.1 Malurus melanocephalus | reverse complement strand
TTTTATTTATTTTTTTTTTTTATTTTTTATTTTTTGTGGTGCTTTTTTCCATCTCAGTTCCGAGGTGACACCGATTTCTGCAGCAGCAAAACTGGAGATGAGAATTCAACCCTGAGCAGAGACTGAAAATTATTTTTAATTCTGAAAGTTTGCTGTTAAAATTTGATTTTCTCAATCAAAATGCTGGGTTGAAAGTGGGTTCTGGAGTTTTAGAGTCACTGGTGTGGTCATGGTTGGGGGGTTAAGACTCATCTTGATTTTTCTGAAATGAGGGTGCTTCTTTAAACCCTGGTGTTCTGAAATCAGGGTTCTCCTTTAAGCTTTGGTTTTACTGAAACGAAGCTGCTCCTTTAAGCCTTGATTTTACTGAAATGAGGGTTCTCTTTTAAGCTTTGGTTTTACTGAAATGAAGCTGCTCCTTTAGGCTTTGGTTTTTCTTAAATCAGGATGCTCTTTTAAACTTTAGTTTTACTGAAATCAGGGTGCTCCTTTAAGCCTAGGTTTTACTGAAATTAAGCTGCTCCTTTAATCTTTGGGGTTTTTTTTCTGAAATCAGGGTTCTCCTTTAAGCTTTGGTTTTTCTGAAACGAAGGTTCTTTAAGCTTTGGTTTTTCTGAAATTATGCTGCTCCTTTAAGCCTTGGTTTTACTGAAATGAGGGTGCTCCTTTAAGCTTTGGTTTTTCTGAAATTAAGCTGCTCCTTTAAACCCTGTTTTTTCTGAAATCAGGGTGCTGCTTTAAACCTTGGTTTTTCTGAAATGAATCTGCTCCTTTAAGATTTGGTTTTTCTGAAACGAAGCTGCTCCTTTAAGGCTTGGTTTAACTGAAATGAAGCTGCTCCTTTAAGCTTTGGTTTTACTGAAATGAAGCTGCTCCTTTAGGCCTTGGTTTTACTGAAATCAGGGTTCTCCTTTAGGCTTTGGTTTTACTGAAATGAAGCTGCTCCTTTAAGCTTTGGTTTGTTTCTTTAATGAGGGTTCTCCTTTAAGCTTTGTTTTTTCTGAAGTGAATCTGCTCCTTTAAGCTTTGGTTTTACTGAAATTAAGCTACTCCTTTAAGCCTTTCTGAAATGAGGGTTCTCCTTTAAGCCTTGATTTTTCTGAAGTCAGGGTGCTCCTTTAAGCCTCAGTTTTTCTAAAGTGAATCTGCTCCTTTAAGCTTCGGTTTTACTGAAACGAGGTTGCTCCTTTAAGCCTTGGTTTTACTGAAATGAAGCTGCCCCTTTAAGSCTTGGTTTTACTGAAATCAGGGCGCTCCTTTAAGCTTTAGTTTTACTGAAATGAATCTGCTCCTTTAAGCTTTGGTTTGTTTCTGAAATGAGGGTTCTCCTTTAAGCTTTGGTTTTACTGAAATTAAGCTGCTCCTTTAAACCCTGTTTTTTTCTGAAATTAAGCTGTTCCTTTAAGCCTTTCTGAAATGAGGGTGCTTCTTTAAGTCTTGGTTTTACTGAAATGAAGCTGCTCCTTTAAACCCTGTTTTTTCTGAAATGAGGGTGCTCCTTTAAGCCTTGGTTTTACTGAAATGAAGCTGCTCCTTTAAACCCTGTTTTTTCTGAAATGAGGGTGCTCCTTTAAGCCTTGGTTTTTCTGAAATTAAGCTGTTCCTTTAAGCTTTGATTTTANAATTAAGCTGTTCCTTTAAGCTTTGATTTTACGGAAATGAGGGTGCTCCTTTAAACCCTGTTTTTTCTGAAATGAGGGTGCTCCTTTAAGCCTTGATTTTTCTGAAATGAAGCTGCTCCTTTAAGGCTTGGTTTAACTGAAATTAAGCTGCTCCTTTAAGCCTTGGTTTTTCTTAAATCAGGATGCTCTTTTAAACTTTAGTTTTACTGAAATCAGGGTGCTCCTTTAAGCCTTGGTTTTTCTGAAATCAGGGTTCTCTTTTAAGCTTTGGTTTTTCTGAAATGAAGGTTCTTTAAGGCTTCGTTTTACTGAAATGAATCTGCTCCTTTAAGCTTTGGTTTGTTTCTGAAATGAGGGTTCTCCTTTAAGCTTTGATTTTTCTGAAATGAAGCTGCTCCTTTAAGCCTTGGTTTTACTGAAATTAAGCTGCTCCTTTAAGTTTGGTTTTTCTGAAATGAGGGTGCTCCTTTAAGTCTTTCTGAAATGAAGCTTCTCCTTTAGGCCTTGGTTTTACTGAAATGGGGGTGCTCCTTTAAACCTTGATTTTTCTGAAATTAAGTTGCTCCTTTAAACCCTGTTTCTTCTGAAATGAGGGTGCTTTCTTTAAGCTTTGGTTTTTCTGAAATGAAGGTTCTTTAAGCCTTACTGAAATTAAGCTGCTCCTTTAGGCCTTGGTTTTTCTGAAATTAAGCTGCTCCTTTAAGCTTTGGTTTTCTGAAATGACGCTGCTCCTTTAAGGCTTGGTTTTACTGAAATCAGGGTTCTCCTTTAGGCCTTGATTTTACTGAAATTAAGCTGCTCATTTAAGCCTTGGTTTTCTGAAATGAGGGTGCTTCTTTAAGCCTTGGTTTTATTGAAATGAAGCTGCTCCTTTAAGCTTTGGTTTTTCTTAAATCAGGATGCTCTTTTAAACTTTAGTTTTACTGAAATGAGGGTGCTCCTTTAAGCTTTGGTTTTACTGAAATTATGCTGCTCCTTTAAGCCTTGATTTTCTGAAATGAGGGTGCTCCTTTAAACCTTGGTTTTTCTGAAATTAAGCTGCTCCTTTTAGCTTTTCTGAAATGAGGGTGCTCCTTTAAACCCTGGTTTTACTGAAATGAGGGTGCTCCTTTAAGGCTTGGTTTTACTGAAACAAAGCTGCTCCTTTAAGCTTTGGGGTTTTCTTTCTGAAATGAGGGTGCTCCTTGAAGGCTTGGTTTTACTGAAATGGAGCTGCTCCTTTAAGCCTTGGTTTTACTGAAATGAAGCTGCTCCTTTAAGCCTGTCTGAAATTAAGCTGCTCCTTTAAACCCTGGTTTTACTGAAATGAGGGTGCTCCTTTAAGCTTTGGTTTTGCTGAAACGAAACTGCTCCTTTAAGCTTTGGTTTTACTGAAATGAAGCTGCTTCTTTAAGCTTTGGTTTGTTTCTGAAATGAGGGTTCTCCTTTAAGCTTTGATTTTTCTGAAATTAAGCTGCTCCTTTAGGCCTTGCTTTTTCTGAAATGAAGCTGCTCCTTGAAGGCTTGGTTTTTGTGAAATGAAGCTGCTCCTTTAAGCCTTTCTGAAATGAGGGTGCTCCTTTAAGGCTTGGTTTTACTGAAATTAAGCTGCTCCTTTAAGCCTTTCTGAAATGAG
>NW_026625267.1:0-1295 GCF_030028575.1 Malurus melanocephalus | reverse complement strand
TTTCATTTTCTTCTTTTTTTCCCCTAAATTTAAACTCTTGATAGACTTTTCCCAGTTCATTTCCATGGGATTTTTTACCCGATTTCGAACTCTTGAAAGGCTTTTCCCCCTCTTTGTTTTCTTCTTTCTTTTCCCCCTAAATTAAAAATTTTGATAGACTTTTCCCCAGTTCATTCCATGGGATTTTTTTCTTGAAACAAAATTCTTGATGGACTTTTCCCCAGTTTATTTCCATGGGATTTTTTCCTGAATTTAAACTCTTGATAGACTTTTCCCCCTCTTCATTTTCTTCCTTTTTTCCTAAATTTAAACTCTTCATAGACTTTTCCCCAGTTTATTTCCATGGGATTTTTTTCCTAAATTACAAATCTCTCCCCCTTTTCATTTTCTTCTTTTTTTCCCCCTAAATTTAAACTCTTGATAGACTTTTCCCAGTTAGTTCCATGTTTTTTTTTTTCCTGAATTTAAACTCTTGATAGACTTTTCCCCCTCTTTATTTCTATGGGATTTTATTCCTGAATTGAAACTCTCAATAGAACTTTCCCCAGTTTATTAACATGGGATTTTTTTTTCCTAAATTTAAACTCTTGATAGACTTTTCCCCCTCTTCATTTTCTTCCTTTTTCCCCTAAATTTAAACTCTCAATAGACTTTTCCTGAATTTGTTTCCATGGGATTTTTTTCCCGAATTTAATGGAATTTTCCACCTCTTTGTTTCCTGGGTTTTTTTCCCCTAAATTGAAAATCTCGATAGACTTTCCCCTGTTAATTCCATGAGATTTTTTCCTGAATTCAAACTCTTGATAGACTTTTCCCCCTCTTTGTTTCCTGGGTTTTTTTTTCCCTAAATTGAAAATCTTGATAGACTTTCCCCTGTTAATTCCATGAGATTTTTTCCTGAATTCAAACTCTTGATAGACTTTTCCCCCTCTTTGTTTTCTTCTTTTTTTCCCCTAAATTGAAAATCTCGATTGACTTTTCCCAGTTTATTTCCATGGGATTTTTTTCCTGAAATAAAATTCTTGACAGACTTTTCCCAATTATTTCCATGGGATTTTTTCCTGAATTAAAAATCTTGATAGACTTCTCCCCCTTTTCATTTTCTTCTTTTTTTCCCCCTAAATTTAAACTCTTCATAGATTTTTCCCCCTGTTTGTTTTCATCCTTTTTCCCTAAATTTAAACTCTTCATAGATTTTTCCCCCAGTTTATTTCCATGGGATTTTTTCCTGAATTAAAAATCTTGATAGACTTTTCCCCCTTTTCATTTTCTTCTTTTTTCCCCCTAAATTTAAA
>NW_026625266.1:14777-15894 GCF_030028575.1 Malurus melanocephalus | reverse complement strand
CCCCACAAATTCCCCACAAAGTCCTGCCACCCCACGATTCCCCAAACCCATGAAAAGCAGAGAAGCCCAACCCAGGCAGGATTCCCACAGCCCCCACGGGGCAGGGCAGGGCAGGGCAGGGCCTCACTTTGCCAGGGAGTTGTGGGCTTCGATGAAAATCTCCTGTGCCTTCTCCGGGAAGGTTTTGGTGCTGAAATCCGGGTCATGATCCTTGATCTTCCGCAGGCTGGAATGACAGGACAAAAATCAGGGAGAGAGCAAGGCTGGAGCTGTCCTGGRTGTTCTGGGTGATGGCAGTGACCCTACAGGATTCAATCCCAGCTTTTGCCAGAGAACTGGAGATCCCCCATTACAACAAAAACTTCTGGAGCTCTTAAAACAGACAAACCCCAAAACAATCCTAAAAAATAGGAGTGGGGAAAAAAAATCCTAAAATATGGGAGCGGAGAAAAAAATCTTAAAAAATAGGAGTGGGGAAAAAATCCTAAAAAATAGGAGTGGGGAAAAAATCCTAAAAAATAGGAGTGGGGAAAAAATCCTAAAAAATAGGAGTGGGGAAAAAAATCCTAAAAAATAGGAGTGGGGAAAAAATCTTAAAAAATAGGAGTGGGGAAAAAATCCTAAAAAATAGGAGTGGACAGTGGGAAAGGTGGGAACATTCTCATGGCTGGGACTCCTGGGGAAGGGGAACAACGACAATGGGGAGGAAACAACCCCAAATCCCTAAAATCTCCCAGAGATCCCTCAGCCCCAGGAAAATTTCACAGGGACGGACACAGGGCAGCCCAAGCAGAGGTTCTGCAGCGGCCAATCAAGCTAATTAACTAATGAGGGGTACGTACGCCAGTTGGGAGGCGGCCGTTTGCCTCAGTTTCTGCATTTGCTGCTTCACCCCGTCCTTGGAGAGCGAGGTCAGGCGGGCATCGCCCTCGGGAGGGACGTAGGGATCCATGATTTCAGCTGGAACGGGAAAAGCAGCTCAGGAGGAGGCTCAGAGCCACCAGAACCGAGGGACAGAGGTGACAGCAGAGAATTCCTGGCTGAGCTTGTCCAGCTGCTGCTCCGTGCTCTCCCACAGGGAACAGGGAACAGGGAGAGAACGGCTTCAAACTGAGCT
>NW_026625266.1:10969-12182 GCF_030028575.1 Malurus melanocephalus | reverse complement strand
CCCCCCGGACACGGAGCCCCCCCGGTTCCCGCACCCCCCAGCAGCTCAGTGGGGTTTTTTTTCTGATGCTTTTGGGATTTCACATCACTGCAGCCCCTGGGGCGGGGGGCGGAGGGTGAATTGAGGGCAGGGGTCCCTCCGAATGTCCCCGGGACAGCGCGGGGTGCAGCCCCCCGCCATTCCGCCAGCASAGCGGGACCCCGCCGCTCCCTCCGAATATCCCGGGGACGATCCGGGACGCGGCGCCGCAGCCCTAACGCAAAGCCGCTCATCCCAAACCCTTTCCCTCGAACCCCATCCCCGAGAGCCCGGGGCACCCTGCGGACGCTCATCACCCGCCCACGGCCCGGGGCGCGGCGCGGCGGTGCCGCGGAGCCGCGGGTGTGAAGCCCGGGGGGAGCGGGGGGTTCGCCGGGAGGCTCCGGCCGCGCTGGCCGCGCTCCCAGCGGGCTCCGGGACTGTTGATCTTGGCTCCGAGGACGCGTTGCTCCATCCGACAGCTGGTTAATGTGTACTGACGGCTCCGCTGCGCCCGGGACCGTTGATCCCGGCCCGCGCTCTGATCGGCGCCGCCGCCGGCGGGGAGGGACCGGGAGCGGCCGTGCCGGGGGGGGCCGGACCCCGCGGGAGGGGGATGGCGCCCGCATCCCAAAATTTGGCGTGATGCTCGTTGGGGGGGCAAAAATAGGAGAGAGCGCTTCCCGCTGCACGCCCGGTGGGAAAACGGGAGCCCTCTGGAAAAACGGGGTGAAGTCCCGGGAATGTGGGGCCGCTCCTGGAGCAGCCGGGGCTGAGTCACGGATGGGATCAGGGATGGGATCAGGAATGGGATCAGGGCTGGGATCAGGAATGGGATCAGGAATGGGATCAGGGCTGGGATCAGGGATGGGATCAGGGATGGGATCAGGACTGGAATCAGGGATGGGATCAGGGCTGCGATCTGGGATGGGATCAAAGGTGGGATCAGGGATGGGATCAGGAATGGGATCAGGGCTGGGATCAGGAATGGGATCAGGAATGGGATCAGGGATGGGATCAGGGATGGGATCAGGGCTGGGATCAGGGCTGATCAGGGACGGGATCAGGGATGGGATCAGGGATGGGATCAGGGATGGGATCAGGGATGGGATCAGGGATGGGATCAGAGCTGGGATCAGAGCTGGGATCAGGGATGGGATCAGGAATGGGATCAGGGACAGGATCCGGGCTCAGC
>NW_026625266.1:7095-9359 GCF_030028575.1 Malurus melanocephalus | reverse complement strand
CCCGGATTCTCGCTGACAGCGGCATCTGTCACCGAGCGGGGCAAACCCTCGGAAAGCGCCCGGAGGGAGCCCTTGGCCACCCCCGCGGCCACCGCGGCCACCAAACCCCCCCTCGGGTGCCAGGAGGGCACCGGGTGACCCCGCGGCCATCGGGGATGGGAATTAGAGCTCGGCGGAGACAATCCCCTCCCGCGGAGCCGCTCTGCTCCAGGAATAGTCTGATCCTGCCCCTGACCTTCCGTGGCTCTGCCAGGACACTGACCCGTGGCCACTCGCCGTGCCAGCACCGAGCCCGGCCGGATTTCACCGCGGTGGCYTCGGGATGTCCCCAGCGTGGCACGGCCGGGCTGGCTCCCGTTCCACATCCCCGTGTCCGTCCATCCATCCCGGTCACACCGGGGCTCCGGCCGTTCCCTCTCAAAGGGCGGACGGGATTTTGCTCCCAGCGCCCGCCGGGATTCCATAAAACCCTGAAACGTTCCCGGGGCCGGGACCCAGCGCCGCTGTGTCCCCGTGCTGTCCCCGTGTCCCCGTGTCCCCATGTCCCCGTGTCCCCATGTCCCCGTGTCCCCGTGTCCCCATGTCCCCGTGTCCCTGGGAGGCGGCAGCTGTCTGAACCCCCGCGCGGCTCCAGCCGTTTCCAGCGGTTTCCAGCGGTTTCCAGCCGTTTCCAGCGGTTTCCAGCTGTTTCCAGCGGTTTCCAGCGGTTTCCAGCTGTTTCCAGCGGTTTCCAGCGGTTTCCAGCGGTTTCCAGCTGTTTCCAGCTGTTCCCTTGTCTCCCGCTCGCTGCCCGGGGCTCTGCAGCACAATGCGGCCCCACGGCTGAACCCGGGCTCGGTTTTTGTGACGATGTGCTGAGAGCTGCCTGGACTTTCTCCCTGTCCCAGTTCGTGCCGCCGCTCCTCCGGGGCTCAGAGAATCCCTGAATCCCTCGGGGAGGGGACAAAACCAACCCCGGCTCGCTGCCGGGACCGGTCTGGAGGACAGGACACCTCCCTGCCCCACACATCCCATTTTGGGGCAAAATCCACGAGGTTTGAGGCGATTTGCCCATTTTTCAGCGCTGTTGGTCGGTGATGGTCACACCCTGAGCTCCGCTGCCTTATCTGGGTCCGGGGGAACCAGAACTGGGCAAATACCGGGAGAAAGGGACTGCGCCCTGCAGATACGAGGGACCGGCAGCGCTCGGGGGGATAACGGGATCCCGGAGAAACCCCAACCTGGTTTGGGATCCGCCGGGGCAAGCGAGAAATGGAAATAAAATGGAGAGGAGAACGGAGAGGGAAAGCCAGGGGATGCGATAACGGGGGCATCATTCCCGCTCTGCCCCCGTCCCGGGAGCCCCGGGAGCCGCCGTTACCGGGGGGGCTGTGCCGTYATCATCCTGAACCGGGAGTACCGGCAACCCCCGCTAACGGGTGCCCTGTGCCAGCGTCACCCCAAACCCAGCAGCGCCTCATTACCGGGGTGCACTGTGCGAGCCCCGCTCCCGGACCGGGCACAGCGGGATCCCCGTTACCGGGGCACAGCGGAATCCCCGTTACCGGGGCACACAGGGATCCCCGTTACCGGGTCATACCGGGATCCCATTTACCGGGGCACAGCGGGATCCTCATTTACCGGGGCACAGAGGGATCCCCGTTACCGGGACACAGTGGGATCCCCGTTACCGGGGCACACCGGGATCCCGGTTACCGGGGCACAGCGGGATCCCCATTACCGGGACACACCGGGATCCCCATTACCGGGACACACCGGGATCCCCGTTACCGGGTCACACCGGGATCCCCGTTACCGGGGCACACCGGGATCCCCATTTACCGGGGCACACCGGGATCCCCATTTACCGGGGCATACCGGGATCCCCGTTACCGGGGCACACGGGGATCCCCGTTACCGGGACACAGAGGGATCCCCGTTACTGGGGCACAGAGGGATCCCCGTTACCGACACACACCGGGATCCCCATTTACCGGGACACACCGGGATCCCCATTTACCGGGGCACAGCGTGATCCCCATTACCGGGGGTGATCTATGTCACACTGCGATCCCGGGGGTGCCCGGTCCCGCCGCTCCCGGTTGTGGGCGTGGCCCAGGGGAGGGGGGGCGTGTCCGCAGGGGGCGGGGCGCGGCGCACGCGCACTCCGCTCCATCGCTTACGCAACTCCTCCCGCCGCCTTGCCCCGCCCCCCGCGCGCGCTACGTGCGCGGCCGCGTGGCGCCGCCGCGCGCACGCGCACGCGCCGTCCGCGTGCCTCCCTC
>NW_026625266.1:3438-5410 GCF_030028575.1 Malurus melanocephalus | reverse complement strand
GGAATCCTAAAGGGATAACTGGGGGGATTTTTTCCCTTCGTAAAAACAGAGAGCTTAAAAAAATATCCGAGGCAGATTTTAAAATCTTGCGGCGTGAGCAGATTTCAGCCTTGCCCTGCCGAAGGGGTGGTTAATAAAGCTTGGTTTAAAGCGAGGTAATAAAGGCGAGGAGGCAATAAAAAGCTGCAGGATGTGAAGCGCAGGTAGAGAACAGAGCGAGTTCTTTCTTCCCTGGGGAGTGTCCTGGGAGCCGGGCAGGGCTCCACGATGATGATGATGGCGAAATCGTGTGACTTTGGGGACCTGGAGCAGCAAGGATGAGTAACTTTGTGTCATGTGACAGAACTATTGAAAACCTGAAATCTCCTGGTGGGTTTGGTGCCAGCTCGGGGTTCCCTTCCAGAACCTTTGGGGTGTTTGGTTGGAAAAGGTTGGGCTGGAGGAATTCCCGATCTTTTCCTCCTTCATCCCCATCGCAGTCTGAGCACCCGAATCGCTGCTCCCCGGCCCCGGTACAGCTGTGGGGCTGTAAATGGGATCACTGAAATCATCCCGGTTAAAAATAACACTCGGGGGGAGGGGAGCAGTGGCTTTTTAAGCCACGGAGGAGAGCGGTGGTTGAACAGCAGCCTCGGGAACTTCGCTGGGATCCGGGAATGCCCCGAGGCTTCTCCCTGCCGGGGATGGGTCCAGGATTCCGGGCCCGTGGAGGTGTTTGGGGTTTTGTTTCTGTGTTCAGGTGGATTCAGGGGTGGTTGGATCGCAGGTTCCCATCCTGTGGAGGTATTTGGGGTATTGTTTCTGTGTTCAGGTGGATTTGGGGATGGTTTGCAGGGTCCGGTCCCAAGGAGTATTTTGGGCATTGTTTGCTGTGTCCAAGTGGATTTGGGGATGGTTCGCAGATTCCAGTCCTGTGCAGTATTTTGGGTATTGTTTCTGTGTCCAGGTAGATTTGGGGATGGTTGGATCGCAGATTCCAGTCCTGTGGAGTATTTTGGGCATTGTTTGCTGTGTCCAGGTGGGTTTGGGGATGGTTGGATCACAGATTTTGGTCCTGTGGAGTATTTTGGGTATTGTTTCTGTGTCCAGGTGGATTTGGGGATGGTTGGTTCACAGATTCCAGTCCCGTGGAGGTGTTTAGGACATTGTTTGCAGTGTCCAGGTGAATTCAGGGATGGTTGGATCGCAGGTTCCCATCCTGTGGAGTATTTTGGGTATTGTTTGCTGTGTCCAGGTGAATTCAGGGATGGTTTGCAGGTTCTGGTCTCGTGGAGGTATTTGGGGTATTGTTTCTGTGTCCAGGTGGATTTAGGGTGGTTGGTTCACAGATTCCCATCCTGTGGAGTATTTTGGGGTATTTTTTGCTGTGTCCAGGTGGATTTGGGGATGGTTGGTTCAAAGATTTCAGTCCTGTGGAGTATTTTGGGCATTGTTTGCTGTCCAGGTGAATTTGGGGATGGTTGGATCACAGGTTCCCGTCCCATGGAGTATTTTGGGTATTGTTTGCTGTGTCCAGGTGGATTTGGGGATGGTTGGATTGCAGGTTCCCATCCTGTGCAGTATTTTGGGGATTGTTTGCTGTGTCCACGTGAATTTGAGGATGGTTGGATTGCAGATTCCAGTCCTGTGGAGTATTTTGGGCATTGTTTGCTGTCCAGGTGAATTTGGGGATGGTTGGATCGCAGGTTCCCGTCCCATGGAGTATTTTGGGTATTGTTTGCTGTGTCCAGGTGGATTTGGGGATGGTTGGTTTGCAGGTTCCCATCCTGTGCAGTATTTTGGGCATTGTTTGCAGTGTCCAGGTGAATTCAGGGATGGTTCGATCACAGGTTCCAGTCCTGTGCAGTATTTTGGGTATTATTTCTCTGTCCAGGTGGATTTGGGGATGGTTGGATCGCAGGTTCCCATCCTGTGCAGTATTTTGGTCATTGTTTGCTGTGTCCAGGTGAATTTGGGGATGGTTGGATCGCAG
>NW_026625266.1:0-1083 GCF_030028575.1 Malurus melanocephalus | reverse complement strand
CTGCTTTTGGCTCCTGGGAGGGCTGGAACAAAGAGGGGATGTGTGGCCCTGACCAACAGTGGGAATAAAGAGCTGCTGCAGATTTGGGGTTCCAAATCTGTGTTTTCCACACTCCTGAGGATCCACCTGCGAGGGGCAGGGCTGGCTCCCGACTTCCCGGTGTTTCCCTGTCCAGAAATTCCATTCTCATCCAGAAATTCCCTTCCTCATCTGTAAATTCCCTTCCCAGTCCAGAAATTCCCTTCCTCATCCATAAATTCCCTTCCTCATCCATGAATTCCCTTCCTCGTCCAGAAATTCCCTTCCTCGTCCGTGAATTCCCTTCCTCATCCAGAAATTCCCTTCCTCGTCCAGAAATTCCCTTCCTCGTCCAGAAATTCCCTTTCCTATCCATAAATTCCCTTCCCCATCCAGAAATTCCCTTCCCCATCCATAAATTCCCTTCCCCATCCAGAAATTCCATTCTCATCCATAAATTCCCTTCCTCATCCAGAAATTCCCTTCCTCATCCAGAAATTCCCTTCCTCGTCCATGAATTTCCTTCCTCGTCCAGAAATTCCCTTCCTCATCCAGAAATTCCCTTCTCATCCATAAATTCCCTTCCTCGTCCAGAAATTCCCTTCGTCATCCAGAAATTCCCTTCCCCATCCATAAATTCCCTTCCCCATCCATAAATTCCCTTCCTCATCCAGAAATTCCATTCTCATCCAGAAATTCCCTTCCTCGTCCAGAAATTCCCTTCCCAGTCCATAAATTCCTTTCCTCATCCAGAAATTCCCTTCCTCATCCATAAATTCCCTTCCTCACCCATAAATTCCCTTCCTCATCCATAAATTCCCTTCCTCACCCATAAATTCCCTTCCTCACCCATAAATTCCCTTCCTCGTCCATAAATTCCCTTCCTCATCCAGAAATTCCCTTCCTCATCCAGAAATTCCCTTCCTCATCCATAAATTCCCTTCTCGTCCAGAAATTCCCTTCCCCATCCAGAAATTCCATTCTCATCCATAAATTCCTTTCCTCATCCAGAAATTCCCTTCCTCGTCCATAAATTCCCTTCCCCATCCATAAATTCCCTTCCCC
>NW_026625265.1:10299-12034 GCF_030028575.1 Malurus melanocephalus | reverse complement strand
TTCACTGAGCAGCGCCAAGGAAGGAAGAACAGAGAGAGCAGTCTGCAAATGCAGCTGAGTTGGGTTTTGGAGAGCAGAAGAAATGACCTCTAGTGCACTGTGTAATTACCCTAATTGRCTTCCATTCCTAAATTAAGGCTGTCATTTCTCATAGCTTTTGCCTCGTGGAGAGACATTTTTCTGCCCAGCCTCATCGGAAGAAGAGTAATTTGCTTTCTGTACGTATTTTGATGAGAGGTGCTCTCTAAATATTGGGATTCCTTCTTAGATTTGATAACTTCACACGCTTTTGATGCCAAAGCCACTCTGCTGATGTTTAATTAGAGGACATCAAAGAGGGTTATTTACATTTAATAGTGTACTTAGTGTTTGGCCTCCTCAGTTTTATGCCAGGCTTACAATACAACGTTTGTGCTGTCTGGCACTAATATAGCTTGTAAATAATTTATCTAATTAATTTACCTGATAAGCCTCCCTGCCTTGTTTAATGACTTTGCTCTCAACCAAGCTGGTGAAATCAGCTGCACTGGCAACAAGCTCAGCACAAATAAAACATTTGGAAAGTTATGTGGGTGCCCCAAGGTGGGTGTGACAGGGGACACGTCCTCTCTGATGCTCCATAAACCTTAACTGCTGCCAGAGAAAGTGTCACCCATCAGCACAAAAACGACTTCCAGCCTTGAATCATGAAAAGAAAAAAACTCAGAAGTCGCTCAGTCCAAGGGGAGCTGTGTCAGGGCCATCGTGGGCTGCTCCAGCACGACACAGAAAGGCAGACACAGTCACAGAGGGAGCTCAGGGGAAGAGCTCAACCAATAGAGTAGAAAAAAAAATCAACTTTTATAAAACTTTTTAAGTTTTTTTTCTCCTTTAATTATTTAAATAGTGAGATCCATGAGAGCTTGTTGGACCATCTGTCCTTTCTTTGGCACAAAGGCTTGTGGGTTTTTTGTTTATCAGGCACAGCTATTTTAAACCACTCTCATGACAAAGTCTCTTTTCCCTTTGGTCATTTACTGCAGGGCAGCACCCAGGCTTTGAGGGGACAGCAAAAGAGGACATTTGGATAAAATTCTGAGGGCAGGTTCAGCCTTTTTATAGCAAACCTTCCTGTCTCACTTTGTGCTTCCAGCTCTCTGCTGTCCCATCGTGCTGAAAATTGATTTTGAGCGATGGAAAGGGTGTTTTATGCGCAGGAGGGGTGCACTGCATGATGGAGAAGGTGTCAGCACTCATTTCAAAGGGATTGCCAAAGATGTTCTGATGGTGTGGAGTCCTTGGCAGATTTTTGTCTGTGAGTGTCAGAAGGAGAATGGGGGAAGGAGGAAAGGGCAGGAGGCTCCAGCCAGCGGCAATGTTTTCACATTATTTTAATGAAAAACAACAATTGAAAATGCTTTCTTTTTTTTACAATTTAGCAATGTTTTCACATTGCTGCAAAGGGAACTCTCACCACAATATCCACACAAACACTTTGCAATAAACAGCTGCCTCATTTTATGGGCTGCATGGCACACGGAACTGTGAACAACAGAGGGGAATAACAAAAATAATAATCACTTACCCAGACAGAAAACATCAAACTGGTTGAGCTGCCAGGTGGTTGGAGTGTTTGTGTTGAAGGAAACAGGGAGTTCTATATCCCTCAGCTGATTCAGAATGTGTGTTTAGAGTATGTCTGGAAAGGCAAACAAAAGACAGGAAAACCTGACCTGTGGCTGGGCAGCGTTACCAG
>NW_026625265.1:6836-8524 GCF_030028575.1 Malurus melanocephalus | reverse complement strand
TGAGGAACTCTTAATTTTATAAATCTTCCTCTTTGGATGGTTGTGAGCATAATTCTTCCTTCAGTCATTCAAAATCCTGCTGAACAGACACAACTTTTTTCACTCTGTCTTGTTTTCTCCTCCTACCCCCATCCTCACCTGCTTTTCTTCTTATTTTTGTCATTTCAGGAAAGATTAATGACAATGGTGGATCTGGAGCATTCTTGAAATAAATGGGTTTCTTTTATTGTCCCATTCCAAGCATCATTTTGGATTTTAATCGCTCAGGTTTTGCCTCTCAGTCCCCTCTGACAAAAACATCGCTCCTGGATATCCACAGTGTGTGAGATTTGTGGCGTGGCTGAAGCTGCAAATCACTTCAGTGCTGTCTACCACTGCTCATCAATGAAATAAGAAATAAATTTTAAAAATCACCCAAGAAGTATTTTCTGTTGCTGTGATGAATGCTCAGTAGCTTCTCTGTATAAAATTTTAATTTTTTTTAAAAAAGGGGGAAAAGATTCTGCTTCTGCAGGGAGGATGGATTAGATGACCTCCAGTGGTCTCTACCAACCTTGCTCATTTTTGTGTGAGTCCATGAAAAGGAGAGCTTTGACATCATATTTTTAGAACTTTAGAGAGAAGAACCTGGGCAAAAATTTTTCAGAAAAGTTAACAGAGAAAGAGGCAGCATTATTTGTGGTCACAATTTTAAAAATTTTGTTTGATGTTTTTTTCCTTTGCTTTTTCTTTCCAAATAGGAACAAAATCAAGGCCCTTAAATTATTTTTGGGTAAGATAAAATAAATCAAATAAAGATATTGAATTGAAACATGGAAGAACACACATGTTTTAATTCACGGAAACTGTTCAAAAGAGAAAGTAAGTGAAATCTGGTAAAAGGCAAGATTAGAAACTACAGGTTCATGGGTTTGCTTTATCTATTCTGAGCTCATTAATTCACCATGGAGTAACTAAAATTAAAACCCAGTTTCCTCTCTCTCAGAGCCCATGCTTTTCCCAACAGGCACCAAAGAATATTTTCTTTTTTTTTCCTTTCCAGCATGACAGAAGTCTCCAGTTAAACTCCACATTGCCCCAAATCACCATCTCCAATTAGGGTTTATTCTTTGTCAGCATTTTACCTGGCAGGAGGGCAGCACTGCAGGAAGAGATGGATTTTGAGCACCTTGCACGTCTCAGATCCCCTTTCTCTCTGCTACTCTGCCTTTTGAGAGGAGGATGTGCTGATTGATGACATTTCAGTCACAGGGTCTGGTGATCAGATGTTCCTGCTGATACCAACCTTTTAATGTGCCTTGAATGTGGCAGGACATGGAGATACAGCTCAAGGATCAGGACTCTAATGTTAAAAATGGGCTTTGAGCCAGGAATGTAATAACAGGAGAATGTTCTTATTGTTGAGAGAATGATAATAGAATGGTTGTTCTTCTCAATCAAAATCCTCAAATCTTCAAAAGCTACCAAAAGCCTCTCCTTGTTCTCAAGTGACGTTGACAGCCAGGTGTGCTTCACCTTCCTCACCCAAAATGGAAAAAAAAAAAATATTAGTTAGTTTTCTTTTGGTTATTAATCACATGGTAGAAGGGAGAGCAGGTATAACATCACACCTCTTTTATATGTTTTTGCAATATAAATCTGATAATACTGCCACAGATCAATCAAAAGAAGTCCCCTGTTCATTTCCC
>NW_026625265.1:0-5291 GCF_030028575.1 Malurus melanocephalus | reverse complement strand
CACCAACTCCTGTATCAGCTCAAAGAGCAATTAAGCATCTGACAGCCCCAGAGAGACTTTCTAACATGTTCCTTCAGCTACAAAACCACGCCACCTTCTTTGCAAAATGCACCCATAAATACACATTTAACCTTTAATTGAGGCTGCTGTGCTCAAGAGAGTGCAATCACCAGACAGCTCCTCGCTGCAGACAAAAATAAGACAAATGGTCAGACTCGTAACAATAGACTTGTCTACACTGAGCAGAATTACATGGACAAAAAACAGCAAAAAATCTCAGGGTTATCAAGCTCCCTTCATGCCCTGTTGCTTAATCCCATCGTGCACAAAGCGTCACAAATGAATTTGTGCTCACCTGGGCAGTCTGATTTACACTGAACAATAACACATTGATGGCATCAATGAGACAAAAACAGGGAAAAGTGTAACTCTCATTGCAGCCAAAACAACTCCTGTGTTGTAACTCAGAGCTCTCGCTGACACAAACCCAGGTCCTTCAGAGCAGGTGGAAGGTCCATCGTGTTTAAACCCAGGCTGCACTCTGAGCACCAGGTGGGTAGAAATAGGTTTTGGGGAGCTACTGGTCCTTATTTTTTGCAGTTCTCATATATTGCCTTTGCCCTAAGTRGTTTCTTTCTTACCTTTTTCTTTTTTTTTTTCCCCTCAAATTTGAGAAAGTATCAATTGACCAAACAGTTTCCCACTGCACATCCCTTTCTCTGTAACACACGAGTTCAGTTCAGCTCTGAACTGTGCTGCTTTTTCTATAATTTGACCGTGGAGCTTTACTCTCTGGCATGTGATACGATGCAACATGGGGTATAAAATATTTCCTGAACTGGTTGCATCATGCTGCTCATTCCCATATTCCTACAAGGAGGCAGGAATTCCCAAACACCAGGAAAGAGAGGAAGCAGCATCACCTGGACAAAGATGGGAGGGGCAGCCACGGGGTTTTTCAGAGTTATATCCTGATTCTTTGCCTGAGGAAATGGTTTCATGACCTGTGATCTTGAATTCACCTTAAACTCTGAGTTAGCACAAGAAAGATGATTTCTTTATGGTGTGCACTGACTCCCGAGGCTCTGAAGTGGATTTGCAGAGTACTTGGCTCTGAAGGGCTTTTTATAATCCTTCTGGAAGTAGAAAATTTTTTTTTTTTCATCCTGCTTAATACAGATCACATAAATCAGGGGCAAAAAAAAATCCTCCAGGGAAAAAAAAGCATGCTGAAAAGCCCAGTGAGTGGTCACAATTACTAAGATCAGCATTTATTATGAGGATTTCCCTCATTGCTCTTCACCAGGGACATTGAAATAGGTCCAGGTATGTCCCAAAGTCTCACTGAGGCTGCTCTTACCAGCTGTGATAGAAAATAGCAATATTTTACAAAAATACAGTAAGATAATCTACTGTAATTACAAAGAATATGAAATTCAGAGTTGAGGATCAGATCCTTGGGAGCCTGGCTCTGCTGAATCCAGTGCTGTGGATTTAAGGCTCAAATGCAGAAATACCACAGGATTCAGCCACGTTTCCTCTTCCAGGGAAGTTTCCTTCCCTCTGGTGTATCAGACCCTGTCTGCTGCTGATACTCTGCTGGTTCCACAAACACCCATAAAAAACTGGAAAAAAGAAAAAAATCCCCTACATTTAGCAGGCTAAACACCATCTTTTAGCTTTTTTTTTTTTCTGTTTATTTTCAAACTAAACAGCAACAGAGCAGGTTGTTCTTGGCTCTTGCTCCAAATATGATACAGATGCTGGCGATCCTTCAAATGCATTTCATGATCCCTTGCTACATGTGAAGAAATATAAATAGTAAATAAAGGCAGGTGCCTTTTATTTGGCAGTTAAAAGATGCTCACCATTTAAAAGTGAATTTAGTACAAGTGATCTAGGCAATAAAGTGAATTTATTGAGCAGGAAATGGTTTGCCTTATACAGTAAATTATTTCATGTATTATACATTTTTTTCTTTCCAGCAATAAGTTGAGCTATTCCAMACTGAATACAATTARATATGAATTGTGCTTGGAAGGACACAGTTCTATCTACTTTTTCAAATACACAGGAGGCAAATATTCAAGTCTCTGCTCTCATCTACATGTGCTGCAAAATACACATATTTCTGCATCATTCCGATGAGAAATGCATCCACTTAACCAATGCTCCTCCTGTAGTTTCTCTGCACAACTCTTGTTTCCATTTCCAAAATTCAGATTATCTCCCCACAACTAACAGTGACTGTGCTTTTATAAAGCTTTCCCAAGCACCCCAAACCAACGTTTTTGCACTTAATTGAGGGTTATCACGGTGCTAACACTGACCTGGATTAGGTTATAAATCAGTTTCTACTATTATTGTATTTGAGCACCCTCTCTTCATGTATTAAATGTTTCAAGTATTAAATGTCTCCAGACTTTGCTATCTCACATTGTGAAAAAAATATCAGGCCACAGTTATTGAAAGTGTAAGCTTTTGGAATGAAAACAAAACACAAATAAACAGACAAAAAACCACCCCCAAACCTACAGAACAACTTTAAGCTACATATTCAGTCCTTTTTATAAGCAAAATGGATAAAAAGTACCTCTTACATTTGTTAATAGGTATGATTAATTTCTTGCATACAGATATTATTGCCAGTAATTTTCCAGCTCTTGTTTTACTTCCTGGGTGTGAAGAGATAGAAGGAAAACCAACAAAAACGAAACAAAACAAAACTCAAACCCCCACAAAACCCAGCAGGATTTTAATTTGAATTTTCTGTTTGAAACCATCATTGCACATGCTGGATAAATTTGAAATATTTGAAGCATCAGGCTTTTGAATTTAAATTCCATTAGTCACCACCAAGCAGAATTTTAGAAATTACAAATTCTTTGAATAGGAAAAGAAATAACATTCAGAAATAATTTATAAGTTGCAATAATATCCCCTAGAGGACTGAGAGGAAAAACCTACAAATAGAAAAACTTCGTGAAAAATAAAAAGAAAAAAGATTATTTAGAGAGCATATTTATTCACTGCGAGTTATTTAAGAATGAAGGAAAACACTCTTTGACATTTGTTCAAAATTAGACTTTTCCGTTTGTCAAGAAATGTCAAGGTCAGTATTTTTTTTAAAAGAAAATCTTCATTTCGTAAATCCATTTCTTATTGTTGGAACATCCTCTGATAGCTAATCAAATTTCAGGCTTTTAATCCTCCTTGCCACTTAAACTTCTATTATCTCCCATCTTTTTATCTGTGCTTTGGAATCCTCCTATCTGTGTTTTTCTCAGCAAAATGCAGTTCAAGGAAATTTAAAAAAAAAAAAAAAAAAAAAATAAAAAAAAAAAAAAAAAAAAAAAGAAAAATGAAAAAAAAAAGGAGATATGGGTAGTTTAGAATGTCCTTTATTATGGTTTTATCTTGCCTGTTCACTTTAATGGCAAAGTTTAAATAAATCATTCGAACACCATTTTTATCTAGCATTTTCCAAACTTCCAACTTCAGGACTGAAGATGTTTTAGGATTTCAGTATTTTCTTCAGGATGAAGATTTCTCAGCTAAGATGCAATCGTTACCTTAATTAAACTAATAAATTATTTCATTCTGTTTTGCCATGTCTGCCTTTTTGTCCCCTTCATTTGTGGTCATTTCCAAACCACAAATAATCCAGTAATAATTTGAAGGATTATTCCTTTTTACAGAGGGAAGAAAAAAGAACATGGCCAGAAAAGCCATGAAAAAAATTCCTTAGACAGCCATTACCCTGAAATTCAGAGTGGTAGAGTTATAGCAATAACTTTTTTTTTTATATTTTTAAAAGGACATATCAAAATGCTCCCAAGAGGACAATTCTTCATCGAGCAGAAGAGATGAATCATTTTGTGATGCTTGGAGCAATTTGTAACTACACTGGAGCCTTTGAAAAGTTTCCTTCTTTCCTTTTTCCTAGGAAAAAATTTCCATGATAAAAAAAATTACCTGACTGCAACGTCTGACTAAAAATATTTTTCAATAGATGTATTTCAAAACAAGCATTTCAAACCCCCACTTCCCAGGATAAAGAAAAGCTTTTATATTTCACAAGGAGGGACAATTAGAATAATTTATTTTATTCAAGATTTTCTCATCTGATTTACCAGAAACAACTTACAGGTCCTGTATGTCTAAGGAGAAGAGTTCCTCCTAGGTTCTGTGTTTTGCTCTCTTTAAAGTGGGCTGCACCTCTGAAAAACAAGGTCACTTCTACCCCTAGAAAGGCTGAGGGTCAAATTTTCAGAGGCAAATGCTCAGATGGGCATTACTGACCTCTGGCTGGAAACCTGTCTGCAAACGGGGAGGATTAATGGTCAAAGAGCTCTGTGTTTCTGTGCCAAAGTCCAGGTAACAAACCCCTAAATTAAAATAACCTTACCACAGGGGAATTCTTTCTGGCAAATTCTAGAAATCTCAACAAATATTCTCATTTTTCCTATACCACCATTACTGCCAGTGCTGGAAATGAGACCAGGATGTCAATTTTAGGTCCAAAGACATGGGAAAATCAGGTGTTCTCTGACAGTCACAGACCACAGCTTGAAGTGCAACACCTGAAATGAACAGCAAAAACCACACTGAGAACTCGAGGGAAGGGTGGGCACTTCCCAGAATGTCCCAGAAACAGGGGAATCGTATTTTTCAAGCATGGCACGGTGGGCAAGGAGATGTGGCACACTCAGTTATAGTGTCCCTTTTTTTTTTTCATGTATGCCTGTGTCAGACTGTCAGATAAAGCTGAAAAGTGTTATAAAATTTTAATTCCCCTGGTGAACAAAGGGCAAAGGGACATGATGTTTTTCTAGGACTTTTCCGAGCATCTCTAAAGGAAATGTGAACTTCAAGGAAATCAGGGCAAAGCTGTGCTCAGGAAATGCTGTTAATCCGAGACAACAAACCCGCCAGCAAAGCTCACAGATTATTTTGCACGTGAAAAAGGAGATCAGCAGAAGCAGAACAAAATATGCATTTTTAATATCACAAATACATGCCCAAGCCATCAGTTATGGAGCTGGAAGTGTCCAGCCCAATGTCTCATTTTCCAAAAGCACTCCTCTGACCTGGAGGGAGCTCTATGATTCCCAGCAGCTGATAGAGCCATGAAACCTGAAATTGCCACTGCTGGTCTTGGGAACTGCAGAAATTGAGCTGTGGTTGCACACATCTAATGAGTATTGCCCTCCCAGTAGCTCAGTATTGGGATTTAAAGAGATCCACATAACTGCAATTAGCTTGAAGTTTATCCCTCCTGCCATTTGAAA
>NW_026625264.1:15470-16708 GCF_030028575.1 Malurus melanocephalus | reverse complement strand
GGTGAGGGGCGGGGCAACGCGCGGGGCTCGTCTCCTATTGGCTGATTCCTCGCGCGGGGCAGCCAATAACCGCCGGCCGCACGCGGGGGCCGTGACCAACGGGCTGAAGTGTCAATCAAAGTCGAAGCGGCCAATAGGAGGACGGGATTGGCCGAAGGGGCGGAGCCACAGCGGTGTGGGCGGGGACGGGATCGGAACCCCCAAAATTCCACAAAAAAACCCAAAATCCCACCAAAAAAAAACCCCAAATCCCCCAAATCTCCCCAAAATCCAGGACTCCCCCGCTCCCATCCCAACTCCCTCAAAATTCAATCAAAACGCTGCAACCACAAATTCCAATATTTATTAAAAAAATTCAGGAAAAAGACGCTGAGGGAGAATCCCGGGAATTTGGGGGACCCGGAGGGGTTTTGGAGGTCCCAGAGGGGCTCAGGGACCCCAATTTCATCCCCTCGACCTCCAGGACCCCCCAAAACTTTCCCAAAAAATTCCCAAAATTCAAAACGTGAAGGAAAAAATAGGAGGGGGAGTTTGGGAATTTCCCAGGAATTTGGGGAGGGGTTTGGGGGTCCCAGGAAGATTTTTTTGGGGGTCCCGAGGGGCTCAGGGACCCCAATTTCACCCCCCTCAACCTCCCAAAATTTCCCCCAAAAATTCCTCAAAACCCAAAACGTGAAGGAAAAAAAAGGAGGGCGAGAATGGGGGGGATTTTGGGAACTTCCCAGGAATTTGGGGAGGGGTCTGGGGATTTCCCGGGAATTTGGGGAGGGTTTTGGGGGGCTCAGGGGGGCGTGGGGACCCCAATTTCACCCCCCTCGACCTCCAGGACCCCCCAAAAAAATTCCCCAAAACCGAAAACCTGAACGAAAAAAAAAAGGAGTGGGAGTTTGGGAATTTCCTGGGAATTTTCCAGGAATTTGGGGAGGGGTCTGGGAATTTCCCAGGAATTTGGGGAGGGTTTTGGGGGTCTCAGGGGGGCGTGGGGACCCCACTTTTTTCGCCCTTGACCTTGAGGAACTCGGCCATGCTGGAGAAATATTTCTGATTGGCCTCGGCCACTTTTTTCTCGGCCGCCTGCGGGTTCACGATCTCCAGGCCCTGGGGAGGGAATTTTGGGGAGATTTTGGGGGTTTTTGGGGGTGAGAGAGACCCCAGACCCAATTTCACCCCTCCAGACCGCTCTGAATTTTTTTCACCTTGAAAAAATTATCTGGGAAGCTCCAAAATTCACTTTGGAA
>NW_026625264.1:12151-14150 GCF_030028575.1 Malurus melanocephalus | reverse complement strand
CCCCCTAAAATCCCCCAATTCCCACCTGCAGGGGGGTGAAGGCCACGCTGGAGGCCGTGCCCGAACTGCGATCCCGAATTGTGGATTTTCCTCCATAAACCACGCTCTGCTTCTGCAGCGTCCTCTGYGAGGGTTCATCAACCATTAATTATGCTAATTATGCTAATTAGGGCGGGTTATAATTAATTAAAGGGGGTTTTGATGAAGTACCTGAAGGGTTTTGCTGATTCGGGCCTTGGTGGCTTCGTTGACCTGGGTTTGGCGAACGCGGCCACTGCCGGACTTGCCAAGGTGGCCCAGGCTAAAACCGAGATCTTCCTGGTAGGCATCTTCCTCGATCTGAGGGGAAAAAGTGGGAAAAATGGGGAAAAATGAGTAAAAAATTGGATTTTGGAAAAATAAAAGAGATTTGAGGGGGAAAAAGTGAGGTTAAAGGGGGAAAATGGGGTTGAAGGGCCCAGGAGGCCCAGGCTGAAACCGAGATCTTCCTCGATCTGAGGGGAAAAATGGGGTTAAAAGTGAGAAAATTGGGAAAAATTAGTAAAAAATGAAATTTTAGAGGGTAAAAGTGGGGTTAAACTGGGGAAAAGGTGGTTGAAGGGGCCCAGGTGGCCCAGGCTGAAACCGAGATCCTCCTGGTAGGCATCTTCCTCGATCTGAGGGGAAAAATGGGGTGAAAAGTGAGAAAATTGGGAAAAATGTGGAAAAAATGGGATTTTCGAGGGTAAAAATAGGGGTAAAGGGGGGAAAATGAGGTTTAAGGGCCCAGGTGGCCCAGGCTGAAACCAAGATCCTCCTGGTAGGCATCTTCCTCGATCTGAGGGGAAAAATGGGGAAAAATGAGTAAAAAATGGGATTTGGGGGAAAAAGAAAAGATTTGGGATGGAAAAAATGAGATTAAAGGGGAAAAAAATGGAGTTTAGGGAGTCCCAGGAGGCCCAAGCTGAAACCGAGATCCTCCTGGTAGGCATCTTCCTCGATCTGAGGGGAAAAAGTGGGAAAAACAGGAAAAAATGAGGGAAAATGGGATAAAAACCCAGGAAAATTTAGTGAGAATGAGTAAAAAACATATTTTAGGTGAGTTAAAGGGAAAGAAATGGGGCTAAAGAGGGGAAATACGGGGTTCAAGTGTCCCAGGAGACCCAGGCTGAACCCAAGTTCCTTCTGGTAGGCCTCTTCCTTGATCTGAGGGGAAAACAGGATAAAAAATGGCAAATCTGGGAAAAAGTGAGGAGAGAATGTGATTTTAGGGGAGCTAAAGTAGAAAAAATGGGGTTTAAAGGGGGAAAAATGGGGTTTTAGGGGATAAAAAATGGGGTTTAGGGCTCCCAAGAGGCCCAGGCCCTTCTGGTAGGCCTCTTCCTTGATCTGAGGGAAAAATGGGATAAAAAATGGGAAATCTGGGAAAAAATGAGGAGAAAATGAGATTTTAGGGGAGTTAAAGTAGAAAAAATGGGGTTAAAGGGGGAAAAATGGGGTTTTAGGGGTGAAAAATGGGGTTTAGGAGTCCCAAGAGGCCCAGGCCGAAGCCCAGGCCCTTCTGGTAGGCCTCTTCCTTGATCTGAGGGAAAAAAGGGATAAAAAATGGGAAATCTGGGAATAAATGAGGAAAAAAAGGGATTTTAGGGGGGCTCAAAAGGGATTTAGGGGTTCCAAGGGGATTTTGGGGGGTTAATTAGCGTTAACTAGGGTTAATTACCTCCCCGAAGCTCATCCTGTTGGCCTGCTTGCGGATCTCCGTCAGCCCCAGGCGCTCCTTCATCTTCCGATATCTGCATTAATTARAGCCTAATTAGGGGTTAATTAGGGGTAATTGGGGGGCTGAATTAATAATCAATCAGGGATTAATTAGGTATTAATTACAAGTCCATTAGAGCTGCACTATGGGGTTAATTAGAGGTGAATTGGGGGTTTTATAGGGGTCAATCAAAAATTAATCAGGAAATAATCACTGATTATTCACGGATTGATCAGAGTCTAATTAGGGATTAATTAGGAA
>NW_026625264.1:7011-10395 GCF_030028575.1 Malurus melanocephalus | reverse complement strand
AATTCTGAGGAATTTCGGAGATTTTTGGGGGATTTTATGGGAATTTGGGGGGGTTTGAGGCAGCTCCTGCCATTTGTCGAATTTACGCTCGATCTCCTCCTTCAGCTCATACCCGACCTGGAATTGGGGTAAATTCCCGGGATTTTGGGAAAATTCCATCAAATTCTGGGAATTCTGGAAAAAATCTGGGAATTTGGGGTTTTTTTGGGGGGTTTTATGGGGGTTTGAGGAGCTCCTGCCATTTGTCAAATTTACGCTCGATCTCCTCCTTCAGCTCATACCCCACCTGGAATTGGGGCAAATTCCCGGGATTTTGGGAAAATTCCATCAAATTCTCAGAATTTGGGGAAAATTCTGGGAATTTTGGGGATTTTTATGGGAATTTGGGGGATTTTATGGGGATTTTGGGGGGGTTTGAGGGGCTCCTGCCATTTGTCGAGCTCGACCCCACCTAAAATTGGCGAAATTTTGGGAATTTTGGGGGGATTTTCTTTTGGTTTTTATGGGAATTTTCGGATTTTGGGAATTTTCCAGGATTTCAGGAATATTTTGGGGCTCACCTTCCCATCCTGGCTCTCATGGAAGCACCGGGATGGGATTTGGGGAAGGACTGGAGTGAATTTTGGTGATTTTTCATAATTTCACGGGGATTTTTGATAATTTCACGGGGTTTTTTTTACAAATTCCAGGATTTTGGGAATTTTTAAGAATTCCAGGAATATTTTGGGGCTCACCTTCCCATCCTGGCTCTCATGGAAGCTGTCCACCCTCGCCGCCAGCGTGCATTTGGCCGCCACGAGCCGCGCCGCTTTCCTCCTCAAATCCTACCCCAAAAATCCCATTTTTTTTTWWTTTTTTGGARRAWTTTTGAGGATTTTTAGGGGATTTTGGGGTTTTTTTGGCTCACCCACCGGCGGCAGGGACTGCACGATGTCGCTGTGGTAAATGAAACCCGTGTGGGGCAGGACTGAGGTGGAGGAGAAACCCGAGAGAGTTCGGCGCTGAGCGCCCAGCAGGAGAATGTTACAGGCAGGGAGTTTGGAGAGAGGGGTGAGGCCTCCAGCGACACCTGAAATAGCACAAAAATATCCCAAAAATATCCTGAAATAACCCTAAAAATATCCTGAAAATATGAGAAAAAAACCGCAAAAAAATATCCCAAAATATACCCAAAAAATAGCCCAAAATCACCCCAAAAATATCCTGAAAATATCAGAAAAAAAACGCAAAAAAAAGCCCAAAATATACCCAAAAATAGCCCAAAATCACCCAAAAAATATCCCAAAATCACCCCAAAAATATCCTGAAAATATCACAGAAATATCAGAGAAAATAGCCCAAAAATAGCCCCAAAATCACCCCAAAATCACCCCAAAAATATCCCAAAATAACTCCAAAAATATCCTGAAAATATCACAGAAATATCCCAAAAAACACCCAAAAAATACAGCAAAAAAATACAGCAAAAAATCAGCCCAAAAATCAGCCCAAAAATATCCCAAAATCACCCCAAAAATATCCTGAAAATATCCTGAAAATATCACAGAAATATCAAAAAAAATAGCCCAAAAATAGCCCCAAAATCACCCCAAAATCACCCCAAAAATATCCCAAAATCACCCCAAAAATATCCCAAAAATATCCTGAAAATATCCCTATTTTCAGGGTATTTTTTTTATATTTCTGTGCTATTTTAGGGATTTTTTGGGTGATTTTGGGGCCGTTTTCAATGGGAATTTTTGCCATTTTTGGGCCAATTTTTCCGGGATTGTTTTGGGATTTTTTTTGGGGTTTTCTTTGGGATTTTGGGGTTCTCACCCATGATCTTTGCAGCCGTGGAGGCCCCGATTTTGGGTGATTTTGAGGGGATTTTGGGGCCGTTTTTGGGGGGATTTTGGGGCCATTTTTTGGGGGATTTTGGGGCCATTTTTTTGGGGATTTTGGGGCCGTTTTTTTGGGGATTTTGAGGCCGTTTTTTGGGGGATTTTGGGGCCGTTTTTTGGGGCATTTTGGGGCTGGTTTTTTTGGATTTTGGGGCTGTTTTTTGGGGGATTTTTGCAGGATTTTTTGGTGGTTTTTGGGGTGATTTTGGGGCCGTTTTTTGGGGGAGATTTTGGAGCCATTTTGGGTGATTTTGGGGCTGTTTTGGGGTGATTTTGGGGCCACTTTGGGGCCGATTTTGCGGGATTTTTTTCAGGATATTTTTGGGATTTTTTGGGGGTTTTTTTTTTGGATTTTGGGGCTCTCACCCATGATCTTTGCAGCCGTGGAAGCCCCGAGGATGAGGGACAGAGTGGGGGCGATGAAGGACATGGGGGAGGATTTTTGGGGAATTTTGGGTGATTTTGGGGCCGTTTTGGGGCCATTTTGCGGCAGTTTTTTGCGGGGATTTTTTCGAGGATTTTTATGGGGATTTTTTTGGGGGGTTGTTTTGGATTTTGGGGTTCTCACCCATGATCTTTGCAGCTGTGGAAGCCCCAAGGATAAGGGACAGGTTGGGGGCGATGAAGGACATCCTGGACTCCACGTATTCATAAATTCTCAGTTTGGCCCCGCTCAGCGCCAGCGCCATGTCACACGCGTCCTCGATGCGCCCCAGCTCCTCCTCCGACAGCTGCTGCCTGATTTGGGGTGAAAAACGGGAAATTCGGGCTCGGGGACCCCAAAAACCCCAAAAAACACCCCCAAAAACCCAAAAAACCCAAAAAACTGCACTAAAATAACCCAAAAACTGCCCCAAAAACTGCCCCAGCTCCTCCTCCGACAGCTGCTGCCTGCATTTCGGGGTGAAAAACGGGAAATTCGGACTTGGGGACCCCAAAAACCCCAAAAAACACCCCTGGAAAACCCAAAATACCCCAAAAATACCCCAAAAACCACCCCAAAAACTGCCCCAGCTCCTCCTCCGACAGCTGCTGCCTGATTTTGGGGTGAAAAACGGGAAATTCGGACTCGGGGACCCCCAAAACCCCAAAAAACACCCCTGAAAACCCCAAAAAACACCCCTGAAAACCCCAAAAACCACCCTAAAATACCCCAAAAAAACCCAAAAACCGCCCCAAAACCCCTCGATGCACCCCAGCTCCTCCTCCGACAGCTGCTGCCTGCATTTCGGGGTGAAAAACGGGAAATTCACACTCGGGGACCCCCAAAACCCCAAAAAACACCCCTGAAATACCCAAAAAACCAAAAAAATCGTCCCAAAAAACCCCAAAAACCCAAAAACCGCCCCAAAAAACCCCAAAATTTGACCCTAAAAAGCTCCAACCCCCCCAAATTGACCCCAAATGGTCCCGAATTGACCCCAAATGGTCCTAAAATCCCAAATTTTTTTTTAAAATCCCAAAATTTTGTTATAAATTCCCAAATTTCACCCGAGTGGTG
>NW_026625264.1:4301-5280 GCF_030028575.1 Malurus melanocephalus | reverse complement strand
CCCAAAAATGCAAAAAAACCCAAAAAAAACCCGGATCAGATCCCAAAAAAACCCAAAACCTCCCCTGAAAAAAACAAAAAACCCCTCCCAAAAAATAAACCCCCCAAAAAAACCCCAAAATCCCAAAAAAAATCCCCAAAATTCTCACTGAGCTCGTTCTCGATCTCCACCGTGAGGTTGTTGGCGTCAACGATCACGCGGTACTCAGGAGCTGCTTCCACCGGGCCCAAAACTGGAAAAAACGGGAAAAATGACACAAAATCAATTAAAAAATCATCAAAATCACCCCAAAATCATAAAAATCCCATTGGAGAACCCCAAAATCCACAAAAAAATCATCAAAATCCACCCCAAATCCCCCCAGGATCACGCAGGACTCGGGAGCTGCTTCCACCGGCCCCAAAACTGGAAAAAATGGGAAAAATCACCCAAAATAAATAAAAATATCATCAAAATCATAAAAAAATCATCAAAATCCACAAAAAATCATCAAAATCCACCCAAAAATCATCAAAATCCCCCCAGGATCACCCGGGACTCGGGAGCTGCTTCCACCGGGCCCAAAACTGAAAAAAATGGAAAAAATCACCCAAAATCACCCCAAAAATCATCAAAATCATAAAAAAAATCATCAAAATCATAAAAAAAATCATCAAAATCCATCCAAAAACCCCCCAAATCCACCCAAAAATCATCAAAATCCACCCCAAATCCCCCCAGGATCACCCGGGACTCAGGAGCTGCTTCCACCGGGCCCAAAACTGCCAAAAAATGGGAAAAATGACACAAAATCCACCCAAAACCCCCCAAAATCACCCAAAAATCATCCAAATCCACCCAGAAATCATCAAAATCCACCAAAAAATGGGAAAAATGACCCAAAAATCATCAAAATCCACCCAAAAAAATCATCAAAATCCACCCAGAATTCCCAAAATCCACCAAAAAATTCCCCAAAATGCAACCAAAAATCCCAAAA
>NW_026625264.1:0-2863 GCF_030028575.1 Malurus melanocephalus | reverse complement strand
ATGCTCCGCACACTCTCGGCCGCCTCGAGCGGCTCCGGCTCCTCCCGAACGTCCTCGATCGGGGGCTCCTCCCCCCCCTCGGAGCCTTCGGCCTCGTCCTCCTCCCCCGCGGCCTCTTCGAGATCGGCCAGGAGCTCATCAGCCAGGGACATGGTCAAACTGGGGAGAAAAATGGGAAAAATGGGAAAAAACACCAAAAAAATGAGAAAAAACGGGGATTGGAACCTCCTCCAGATCAGCCAGGAGCTCATCGGCCAGAGACATCGTTTAAACTGGGGGAAAAACACAAAAAAATGGGAAAAAATGGGAAAAATGGGAATTGGAACCTCCTCGAGATCAGCCAGGAGCTCATCGGCCAGAGACATGGTCAAACTGGGGAGAAAACAGCAAAAAATGGGAAAAAATGGGAAAAAATGGGGAAAAAATGAAAAAAATGGGAAAAAACATGGAAAAAACACCAAAAAAATGGGATTGGAACCTCCTCCAGATCGGCCAGGAGCTCATCGGCCAGAGACATGGTGAGACTGGGGAGAAAACAGCAAAAAATGGGAAAAAATGGGAAAAAATGGGCATTGGAACCTCCTCGAGATCGGCCAGGAGCTCATCGGCCAGAGACATGGTCAAACTGGGGAAAAACACCAAAAAATGGGAAAAAAACACCCAAAAAATGGGATTGGAAACTACTCGAGATCGGCCAGGGACATGGTCAAACTGGGGAGAAAACACCAAAAAATGGGAAAAAACACAGAAAAAATGGGATTGGAAACTCCTCCAGATTAGCCAGGAGCTCATCGGCCAGAGACATGGTCAAACTGGGGAGAAAAATGGGGAAAATGGGAAAAAACACAAAAAAAATGGGAAAAAATGGGAAAAATAGGGAAAAAACACCAAAAAAATGGGGAAAAACACAAAAAAATGGGAAAAAACACAAAAAAAATGGGATTGGAACCTCCTCCAGATCGGCCAGGAGCTCATCGGCCAGGGACATGGTCAAACTGGGGGAAAAACACCAAAAAATGGGAAAAAATGGGAAAAAATACCAAAAAACCGGGCAAAATTGGAGAAAAAATACAAAAAAAATGGGAAAAATCGGGAAAAAAATGGGGAAAAAATGGGGAAAATGGGATTGGAACCTCCTCGAGATCGGCCAGGAGCTCATCGGCCAGAGACATGGTGAAACTGGGGAGAAAAAATGGGAAAATGGGAAAAAATGGGAAAAAACACCAAAAAAAATGGGAAAAATAGGGAAAAAACACCAAAAAAATGGGATTGGAAACTCCTCCAGATCAGCCAGGAGCTCATCGGCCAGAGACATGGTCAAACTGGGGAGAAAACGGGAAAAATAGGAAAAAACACCAAAAAAATGGGGGGAAATGGGAAAAAAACGGGGAGAAATTGGGGAAAAAAAGAGAAAATACGGGGGAAAAAAAAAAGGGAATTAAAGAACCCCCAGAGAGCCCCAAAGCAGGGACATGGTGAAACTGGGGAAAAATGGGAAAAAAACGGGAAAAAACGGAAAGAAAAGGGAACTGGAGAAGCCCCAGAGACCCCAAAAGCAGCGACAGCTCCAAACTGGGAGCACTGGGAGCACTGGGAATGGAAAAATTGAGCTGAGAGACCCCCCCGGGTCACTCCCAACCCCTCTCCAGCCCCTCCCCCTCCTCAAATCCCCCAAATCCCCCCAAAATCCCCAAATTTTCCCCCAAATCCTTCTCCCGGTACCTCCCGCTCCCGTCGCGGCCGCTGTGACGTCACTTTCCCGCGACGCGGAGGGGACGCAGCTACTTCCGCCTTTTTTCCGGCGCTTTTCCGTGACGTCATCACCGCGCGCCGCTTCATCTCCGTTCTTCCCCCCCCCCCTCGGCGGCGCCGCCGCGCTCCGGCCCAGAACGAGGCTGTGACGTCACCGGGAGGGGCGTGACGTCATCGGGAGGGGGCTGGGTGGATTTGAGGTGATTTTGGGGTCATTTCGGGTGATTTTGGGTGATTTTGGGGTAATTTTGAGTTAAATTTGGGGTCAATTTGGGGTCATTTCGGGTGATTTTGTGTAATTTTCGGGTGATTTTGTGTAATTTTCGGGTAATTTTGAGGTAATTTTTGGTGATTTTGAGGTAATTTTTGGTGATTTTGGGTAATTTTTTCCCCCAGACTTTGCAGGGGTGAATTTGGGGTCATTTTGGCTGATTTTGGGTAATTTTGAGGTAAATTTGGGTCATTTCGGCCGATTTTGGCTAATTTTGAGGTAAATTTGGCGTCATTTCGGCCGATTTTGTGTAATTTTGAGGTAAATTTGGGGTCATTTCGGGTGATTTTGGGGTAATTTTGAGGTAAATTTGGCGTCATTTCGGCTGATTTGGGGTAATTTTGAGGTAAATTTGGGGTCATTTCGGGTGATTTTGAGGTAATTTTTGGTGATTTTGAGGTAATTTCCGCTGATTTTTGGTAATTTTTTTCCCCGGGCTTTGCGGGGGTGAATTTGGGGTCATTTTAGCTCATTTTTGTCCATTTTCCCCCCTCAGCCATGGCCGCGGTGTTTCTGTGGTAATTTTGGTGTAATTTTGGGTTAATTTTATCTCATTTCTGTTATTTTTTCTCCTCAGGCACGGCCGGGGGTGTTTTTGGTGTGATTTTTGAAAATTTTGGGGTAATTTTGTGTTATTTTTGGGTTATTTTTGTCCATTTTCCCCCTCAGGCATGGCCCGGGTGTTTCTCTGGTATTTTTGGTGTAATTTTGTGTTAATTTTATCTCATTTTTGTTATTYTTCCCCTCAGGAATGGCGGGGGTATTTTTAGGATGGTTTTGTGGTATTTTTGCTGTAATTTTATCTCATTTTTGTTATTTTTCCCCTCAGGCATGGCGGGG
>NW_026625263.1:14206-15222 GCF_030028575.1 Malurus melanocephalus | reverse complement strand
AAACTGCAGCTTACACCTGATTTCCTGAACTGTTCCCAAACACAGGGAGGAAAAATTCCCACTACACTTGCAGAGCTCCATGGCTACAGGACACTGCTCAGCCCAGAAGCAGAATTGCAGTGGAAAGCTCATGAATTCCAAGACTGAGCTGCCCTTGCTGGACCGTGCATGGTGATAATATTAAAAAATCACTTATGAAGAAGAGGCTGAGAAATGGGTGTTGAAGCCCTTGAGTGCACAGGCAAACTTCTATTCTGCAATAAATCAACTTATATACCTTGTATAGAAGGCCTTCTACTGCCATATTGACTCTTAAACCCATTTTCAGATCTTTTCTTGGAAATTATTAAGTATGTTTTAATCTGTTTCTAAAATTTCTAGGCTTTTTCTAAGATAAAATTTGGATTTTGCTACCTCACATGTTAACATGGAATTAGGGCATTTCAGTTTCAAAGCTTAGTAGGGAAGATAAAATTCTGGAAGACACTGCAGATCCTAGTTTTTGCTACACATGTGGGTAAGCATCTTGCAGTGAGTATTAGCAGGGTGATAGCACTGAATAAATGAGAAGGTATTGCATAAAATATAAAAGAAAGACTCTACTTTTGCACATATATGCCTCTATATGATCAAATTTTAGCTTTTCCAGTGGTAATTGTTCAAGATACACAGTTACACTTTGGAATTTTCATGGTCTGTCTCTGAAATGGATTAAAAATGCCAGATACAATGAGTACAACTTTGGAAAAAGCAAGTCATAATGCAATGTCATTTCAGGTCACCCACTAAAGCAAGGAGAACTAAAGGAAAAATCACAAAGAGAGACTGATTATCCAGGCAGAATAGGCAGTAATGTCTGTTTGTTTGTTCCATGTTAAACCACTACCAGTTTTCAGACATTTGAGATCATCTTTTGTCTATACAGGCAGATGCAGAAGGAGGAATCTGCACAAGCATTTTCTAATATAAATTTTTAGGCAGTGCTGAGGAGTCAAGTGTGGAGGAATATTTGTATA
>NW_026625263.1:11037-12840 GCF_030028575.1 Malurus melanocephalus | reverse complement strand
TTTACATATCTGCTGTTGATATTTCTCACCTGAATTCCAGCTTCTCAAATTCATACCTGCTGCATAGGAAATAAACTTATAAACTGAAAAAATAAAAGGCAGAAATATGCATCCTGTCACTGCCAAGACTGTGCTCTAACACCTTTAAACTTTGGGCCAGGATAGGGATTATCCATTATTCAGAATTCTGAAATTACTCTTTCYGGACCTTTGATACCTCTTAGGTCAGTCTCATGAGTGCCTGCTCAGACCTCTGTCTTCTTGTCTGTCACCTTCTTAACTTTCAGAATAAATATGGGATTGGTCTCCAGGCAAGGGAGTGAAGATTAATAGAAAGCCAGATAGTTTTTTCAAGATGCTGGGGTTTTATCACACAGGTTCTTCTTYAATTATATGGCAAGAGCAATAGGAACTTGACAAAACTACAGCTCAGTTTTCCCAATAAAAATAGGAAGCAATGAAAGGACCTCTGCATTTTATTCTTTTTTCTTCAGCCTATGTGGTATGGGTGATTGTTGCCCAGAAGAAAATTCCCTGGCAGCCTCCATTTTCATCCTGAATAATTTCCAATATCAATTAAAGAAGTCAAGGCTTCTGATGGCAATTTATTTACATACATATATATTTATTTACATTGATATTTACGTATCAGTAATTTGATTAAATGAATTAGAGCCTTTGTAATCCAATGTCAGTAGAGTTGCAGCTCCTGTGCATTAAACCAGGAATTTCTTCCATTTTTCTCTAGATATTTGAGTGAATTTATATGTCAGTGTGCTTATAATTAGTAATTCTGGGCTGGTTGGTTTTGGGTTGTGTTTACACAAGCAAGACTTTTAAGGAATTTGTTCACCTCTGCTCATTTCCAAATTAGTGAGTTCTTGTTGCACTTCTGAATTAAYATCTGAGTAAGAACAAGTCTGTACTTCCAGCTCATTTATAGAGTTAAAAAGTCTTGTTCTTACTTGGGAATACATCCCTGGATCAGTGCAGTGTAGGGCTTGTCATAAGAATGATTTTTATTTGGCTGTCTGATGGATGACATAGCTGCTATAAAGATAGCTGATGTGTCACAGGAGACTGACAAATATGTGAGTAAATGGTTATGAAGGTGCCATGATAATGCTAATAAAAATAGTAGTATCAGGTAACCATATATTCTGTATTGTAGTAAGAGTGCCTAGCAAAACTGTTTGATTTTTTTTTTTTATTTTTTTAATTCACAGTATCCATGTTTTATTGGTACCAGTCTGAAATGCAGAGGCAAAAAAATGGCTTGGGATGGATGAACTGAATTTCTGAAGGACTTAGAGTGAATGAAAGTGTGAAGAGTACCAGTGCATTATTAGAGGGGTGGGAAGCTGTTTTCTGTGCACATGCATTGTGTTTGATAATTTCTGGGTGTCTGTCCAAAAGAATGTCTCTGTGACGCAAAGCCCTTTATAAAATTAGTGAAGCTAAGACCTTAAGGAAAATAAAAAATTGTCTTGAAGTCCTTTTGGTCACAAGAGGATGACCTTTAAAATGAGAGAGTAAAAAGAGAGACTTCTAAATTTGACTCCCTGCTCATTACGGGGAGGTTGGACTAGATCACTTCCAACTCAAAATATTCTATGATTCTATGATATATGTATTTTTACAAGACCTGAGCTATTTAATTTAGAGACTTAACGAATTGTCTCACCATTTTTTGACATGTGGTGTAAGCAGGAACAAGGGGTCATGTTGGGGAATACACAACTCTTTTTTACTCTTCCACCAGAACAAAATTTGGATTTTTTTTTTCTTTTTTTGAAGATTGGT
>NW_026625263.1:6626-9407 GCF_030028575.1 Malurus melanocephalus | reverse complement strand
AAAATTGGTCTGTTGGGTCTTTATTCCCACTTCACCCTCTGCAATCCCCTTCCCAACAAAAGGGAAAGGAAAATTAAAATCAGTTGAAGATTCATTATCCCATCTCTCTGGGTAGGCAGAACACATAAACACAGGCATGGAAATAACAAGTGCTACAGCACTCCAGTGCCATGAATTGCTAAATGTCATAAAATACTCAAGAAGTTGTGATACTTGCAGCAAGTTATACCAGATGAATCTCATGAGAATAATTAGATTATGACTACTAAAAGTGTTCAAAAGCCTTGAAACATCTTTAAAATAGGAGAAAAAGTGTCATTAGGAAAAAATGAAAAGTGAGCAGCTAGAAAATCTGCATAAACCTGTTGGTCTGTAATGGTCTTAATTACTCAAATTTAGAAATTACCTTGTCACACTGTTTTTGGGGAATAGGTTTTAAAAATATCTAAAATTTCTTTCTGACAGTATTTAACACTATAAAATGATGTGCCTAATTATCTTCATTATGAATCAGACAATTGCCCTGTTAGTTTGTCTGAACTCCTGGAAAGTGTTTAAAAAAAAAAAAAATTAAAAAAAAAAACCAGCTGCATTTGTGCTCAGTATATTTATATTGAACTTATGGTGGTGTCATTGCTAAACCACTACAATGAAATAAATTACTTGGGTAAATAATCTTGTCGTCACTTTTATTGGAGAAATAATATGGTTCCCAGTGAAAAAATAAAGTCGATCAGCACTATGCAGTATTGCATTTCATGATTTCATTTCAACAAATGTAATTTTTATTAAAAGATACCAAATAATTTTTTTAGTGGATTAGGTAGCTGGAGTAATTACTTCTCTAAGTTTGCTACTGTTCATGATACATATGGAAAAATACTTTTCAGGGTTTTTTCCTTTTTTGTTCTTTCCCCAACATAAAATTTCTACCTGTAGCTGTATATTGGGTACAGTTCCAAGCTGTCTCCAAGGTTTCTTGTAGACTGAAGTGCTTAATTCACTGGACTCTTCTGAATGACAGTTTTTACCCCAAAATATCAATTCAATCATTTCTGGCACCCATACCCGCAAAAATTCTTCCCCCTCCCCCTGAAAGTGTTCTGCAATATCTGGTCCAGCAATAGCTGATCTTTCAGAATAAATGTGCATTGTGTGTATTTTATATATAAATGTATATATGTACCTTAAATGTTAATAGATACAATATACATATAGTTGTATACAGACAAACAATATGCTCAAGTAGGTAAACAAAACAAAGGGGTATTTTTTGAGTCTTGAAGAAAATTCAGTTCCACCACTGCTATGCCCAGCAGCATAAAAGTCATCTTCATTTCCTAAATTAGCCATGCACCTGGAGGGATCCCATTAACAAGGCCAGCATGCTTCTTAAATTAAGTATTAATTGAACTTTAATTAAGTATTCATTTAAATCAACAAGGAACCACAGTACACATGAATCTTTGGAAGCTGTTTTGCTGAAAGGAGCAGATTAAAAGTTAGAAACAGAAGTAAACAGACACAGTTAACTGGAGTTAGCAGCAGCCTCTCATCCTCTCCACTCAAAGAGGTTTTCTGAAGGAGCAGATTCCCTTGGGATGCTCCCTTGCCTTTAGCTGACTTTCTAACCAATAGCAATATGATAATATAGAATATTGTAAAGCACTGTAAGCGTGGTGGCTGTAATTAGTGATTAACACATCACTAATGGTAACTCAGTTAAAGATCCAGGCCAGAGCACACAGAGCTTTACCCGTGGCTGTTGGTACAAGAGTGAAGATGCTGAGTGTGCTTTTGGGGCACAGCTGGGATGTCACCTCACCCACACAGCCGAGTTATCTCTGGGGAAAAGGAGAAGGAGTGGATCRCTTTATTTTCTGAGTTCAGGGAAGTAAAACCACTGTTCTTGCATTAAAGMTGCCTCCAGACCTCACTGGAAGGCTGGGAAAGGGCATCAGGAGAGCCTTTCCCTGTAGGAAAGGATGGGGATTGTCAAGAATGTGAGGCTGTGAGGATCGGTAAATATTTATTCAGTTGTGAGGTGGAATCTTGGCTGCCTCGTGCCTGAGTGCACAGACACAATTCAGGACAAGGCACATCTCCAAGTCTGTATTGCAAACAGAACCTGTAAGTTATATAGGAAATGGAATTAAGTTCCAGCCCCTCATTTCTGTGGAGCTGCCCTTCAGCAGAACTATAAACATCTCAGATGTTTTGGGTCATGAACACCTCTCTTTTGCTTTGCAGGCAAAAAAAGGGAGGAATGACCCTTCCCAAACTGCAGCAAAATATATTTAATAGGAGAGATGTCACTTAAAAGATTTGTGGAAGAAAAACAAAGATTTCAAAATCAAGTTTAATAAATATGTGTTTCTTGCTGTCAGTGTGTGTATATAACAGCTCTGAGACAAAAGAAAATGAGAGTGCACATACAAGAGGAGAAAATGTGTTTTAAACACCAATTCTAAAGAAACAGACAGAAGGAAAATATTATTTTTGTGCATAGACCATACTAAATCCTCCATTTCAGCTCACAGCCCAGATGAAGGCAGTACTTTAAGTAATGAAAATAAATCAAAATCCTCAGGTCTGTCTGCAGAAAAACTCTAGGGGTGCTCTGGAGAGCAGGGAAACCCTTTCTCCTCTCACAACCCAGTGCTCCCACTGCTGCCAAGGGATGAGCAGCCCAGTCAGAGCTGCCCTGGCAGTAAAGGCACCACCCAGACCCTGCATCTGGGGCTGATGTGCTCCAGGAGGGGCTGGCAGAGCTTTCTTCAG
>NW_026625263.1:3567-4855 GCF_030028575.1 Malurus melanocephalus | reverse complement strand
GTTGCTGAGGACAGCCCAGCTCCCTAATTGAGAAGAATCCAGACTTTACAGTCCAATGGATTCATTTAATTAAGAGGAGTGAAACCCATACATTATTCTCTAATGCAGCTGATTTAGAGTGGTTAAACAGAGTGAAATTTAACTGTGAAGTCCTTTATCTATTGATTAATACACACCAATCCTCTTTATTCCCTTCAGCAGGGCTAGAGCATTTGTGGTTAATCACTGCAAGTGTCCTGACTTGTAATCCCACGACTTTTYKAGCACAAGAAGTCAGTGATCTAGAAATTCCAACATTATTTTCTTACCAAATTATACAATCTCTACAGCCAAGCATCACTGAGCATGGAGGGTCATGGCTGATTTTTAATTAGAAAGAAGAGACCTGGGAGGACCAAGTGCACACGAACCTTCTGTGAGGATGAGCAAACAGCTCTGAGCAAGGAGCAGGGAAAGAAAGGAAAAAAAAGGTGACTCTGTAAGGTGTTGAACTGGGCTGCAAAACTGCAGGATGCAGATGCTTCTTTAGTCTGTGATAAATCTCAGTCTGTTTAGCAGCTTCTGAATTTCTGGGCTGAAATAATACATCCCCAGGAACTTCTACTGATGATTTTGGGTTAGGCTGTCAAGTTAGGCACCGATTCAGAGGACCTGTCTAACAACCTGTCTAACCTGTCTAACTCATTTTATAAACAATACCCACTTTCCACAAAAAATTGCTGCATGTTTTGTGTCCTATCCTTACAGTGTAGGTTCAAGATGCAAGAGTTCAGATGCAACACCCAGTTTAGAAATCCCTTACATGCCAGATCTAGAAGAATATTTCTGATGGTTCCATGCTTGATCTTTTGTTTCTACTCTGTTCCTAAGGGCCAGCCCCTGGCAGCTGCTGGTGATGAGCAGGGATGTGCATTTGTTCAGATCCCATGCCTCCTTGCATCATACTCACATTTGATTTCCTTATCAGAGAAGAATGGAAGTTAGTGAATTTTATTTTCCAGGCAAATTATACTGAGAGAGCAGTATTGCTAACTGTGATCAATAGTACTGTGACAGTAATTCTCAGAATATGAAAAAAAGAAAACCAAAGAAAAAGCTTTATTGTTCTATTTTTGTTTTGTTTTTTTTTTCCCCCCCCCCACTCCTTCTTTGTCCCTTTTGCAAGTTTCTTGGATAACAGTGACCTCAATGAACAGCCCTCCCTCAGTGATGCACTGACACATTTGTTCATTCAGACAAATTATTATTGCAGAGTATGGCAAAATATAAAGACAGAAAATAAAAGTTT
>NW_026625263.1:0-1439 GCF_030028575.1 Malurus melanocephalus | reverse complement strand
ACTGACCCTCTCAGCTTTCTGAGTATTTTACTTAGAATTAGGCACCAGGCAGGTCTCCCTCAGTGTAGATTAAGTTTAGACTTTTTWCTTTTAGCATCTTGTTATGAAGTATTGAGTGAAACAGCCTGCATAGTTTTATTTTCTCTGCTGTTTTGAAATCAGCTCTATGGTAACAGCAAAGACACACTGAGACAGAGCATTAGTCAGAGAATGATGAGTAAAGGAAAATACATTCCAATAAACTGCTCCCCCCTCCAATTCTCTCTTTCCCTCCCCAGAGACTCCTGGAGTAAATATGTTTTAAATAGAGCAAATATGTAATAGAGTAAATATGTAAAGTTGTTCACACTAGAGAAACTCTTTCCAACATAAAATTGTCCTCAATTCCCTGATAGTCCTGAGAGAAAGGCTTCAGTGCAAAGGTGTGTATGTGAGTGCCCATCCCACATCCATCAGCTGAGCCATTTATGTCTAATCCCAAGTTCCTCTTTATTTCAGTCCCGTGGGCTGAAAAATATTATTTTCCGTGCCCTGATCTGCCAGTAATTAGCTTCAGCTGTCCTGAGACCAAAGAACTGAYTCTACATCATCTTTTCATGAAAAGGCAACTGGAAGATTTTGGGGAAGAGAAATAAAAAATGTTCATGCTGCAATTATCCCGGTGTTGCCATGCATTGTACCCAAACCTGTCAAATACACAGTTACTAGAGGGGTTTTGTGCATCCTCCATAAAAGCTTTTCAAAGGCCTATTATAAAAAAGCAGCTCAATTTTTGTCTCCCTGAGTTTCACTTCAAACAGGGCTGATCAGAAAATAAAAAAAAAAAAAAAAACCCAGAGGAAAGCTATTATTCATATTTTATACCCAGTTTTCAACCAGTAGCACTCTGAATGGTTCAGAGATGTTTTTGTTTCATTACCTTGGCCATGACACACCACGGAAGAGATTATTTCCACAAGGAAATGTGAAAATGCACTTGAGTTTATGATCAGTGCAGATACAGACTCACTAAACATACCAGAAATTCACTGTGTACTTTTGGTACTCAGATAAAGAAAACTCCCTAACAGTTCTTTTACTATCTTGATATCTTTACAAAGCTTGCACTCCTTTGCTTCTCTTTAAAATAGTCTTTAAAAGATATGTGGGAATAAATTAAAGAAAACTATGAAAAAGAAGTAAGAATTATGCAATTTCTTTTGAAAGGGGAAATGCAGGGTTTTTTAAATTTAATAATGCTAAAGCAGAGAGGGAAACTGCTACACTCAACAGTGGAGAAAAATGCAAAGAAATMATTTGATAAATGCATACAAAAGATCTCATCTTTGTTGAAAGGACTGATTAAAAAAATACTACTATTCCAGCCAGATAACAAATTCAATTTACTTAAAACAAATTTTATAAAATTTTACTAAATTAGGTACATTTCACCAATTCAC
>NW_026625262.1:13736-15594 GCF_030028575.1 Malurus melanocephalus | reverse complement strand
CTCCCCGAGATCCTCCCAAAAGGACAGGGGAATTCTGAGACAACCAGAAGGCACTTTCAGAGAGAATTCCCCAAGTGCAGCTACCATGGAGATTACTGGTTCTCCCCGCTGGGAAGACCAGAAAGCACTTCTGGAGAGTGCGTCGCCTCAGCAGAGGCGGCGAGAGGTCCAGAGAGCAGTGTGTGTGTGTGTGTGTACGTCCGCCTCTTGTGGGATGTCCAGGCCTAAGGCGGCTGAGGTGTGAGTGTGAGTGTGAGTTGTGCAGGTGAGTGCACAAGCGTGTATGTACACATGTGCCGGTGCCCCAGGAGTGCAGTTCCTATTCCCCCGTGAGGGACTAGGCCATGACCAGGAAGGACAGCACGTGTGAGTGTGATACTCGCTTCCCCCTCTGAAGGCATTAACACAGAAAATGCAACAGGGGAATAGCAAACCCTCTACATCCTTCCCAAAATCCCTATTTTTCCCATTTTTATTCCAAATTTTCCCATTTTTATACCAATTTTCCCAATTTTATCCCAATTTCCCCATCTTTAACCCAAATTTTCCCATTTTAAATCCAAATTTTCCCATTTTTATCCCAAATGTCCCATTTTTTAAATTTCCCATTGAAAATTTTGGATGAAAGTTTGGTTCAAATTTACACATTTTGGGGCCACCCCTCCCCCCTCAATGTCCCAATGACATCATCAAACACAAAGCATTAATTACTCATTACTTATTATTCATTAATTAATAATTCTTTAGCAGCACTTTATTGACAATCACAGGCCACAGCCCCTTCTCAGTGTGGGCAGGGTCAAGGGCTCATTGGGGGGGGCCATTGGTCACTTGGTCACTCTGGGCTCACTCAGGCGTCACTCAGGGGTCATTCAGGGGTCATTCAGGGTCACAGGGGGG
Source organism: Malurus melanocephalus (assembly GCF_030028575.1). Lineage (NCBI taxonomy): Eukaryota > Metazoa > Chordata > Aves > Passeriformes > Maluridae > Malurus > Malurus melanocephalus. The sequence goes on along the minus strand of NW_026625262.1, from coordinate 14,694 downwards.
TTCAGTGGGGACGGTCAGTAGTCACTCAGGGTTGCTCAATGATCACTCAGTGTCACAGAGGGGTGGTCATTTGGTCACTCAACGGTCAGTTGGCCAGTGGGGTCACTGGGGGGTCCCTGGGGATGGTCAGTGCTATAGGGGGGTTCAATGGTGGTCACTTGGTCACTCAGGGTCACTCAGGATCACAAGGGGGGTTCAGTGTGGATGGTCAATGTGACAGTGGGGTGCTCACTCAATCAGTGGTCACCCAGTGGTCACTCAGCAGTCACTCCCCCGGACACACCAGTCCATGGCGTTCCGGAACATTCTGATCCAGGGCCCGTCCCCGTCCTTGCCCCTCCCCCGTCCGGCCCACGGACACTGCCAGGCGCGCACTGACCGCTCGGGGTGCGGCATGGCGGCCAGGTGGCGGCCACAGGGGGAGGTCACTCCGGCCACTCCGGCCGCTGACCCGTTGGGGTTCAGGGGGTAGCGCTCGCTGGGCTGACCGCGGTCATCGACGTAGCGCAGAGTGACCAGGCCGGAGCGCAGGCAGTGGTCAAGGGCCGAGGGGGGGTGGAACTGGAACCGGCCTGGGGGGGAGAAAATTGGGAGAAGTGGTGAATAAATGGGAAAAAACCTGTGAAAATAAGAAAAAAAAGAAAAGATAAAATCAGTACAAATCCTGTAAAAAAAGTTAAACCTGTAAAACACAGGTGAAAACCAGTAGAAACACAAAAAACCCATTAAAAGCAGGAAGAAACAGGAAAAACCAGTTAGAGACCAGAAAAAAACAGTAAAAACCTGTAAAAGCCAAGACCAAAAACAGRGAAAAACACAAAAAAAACCTGTAAAAAAACCTGTAAAAGCAAGTAAAAAAAAGTGAAAACCTGAAAAAATATACAAAAAACACTGAAAAACAGGAATAAACAGGAAAAAAACAGTGAAAAAGGGTAAAAAACCTGAAACACCAATTAGA
>NW_026625262.1:10373-11646 GCF_030028575.1 Malurus melanocephalus | reverse complement strand
AAATTCCCCACAACCCACAAAAGAACCCCAAACAATCCCGCAATTCCCCGATGTCTGACCTGGAACCCGGCCATGGCGAAGGCGGCCGCCATTTCCCGGTCGCCGTTGCTGCCCTCCTCGCGGAGCACGGCCACGCGCGGCACCGCCCGCTCTGACAGAACAAACAACCCCGGCTAAAGGCTGGACACCGGCACGGCCAGCTCGCTTGGTACAGCGGGGAGCGTCCCCGCCCCGCACACCGGAGACCGGGGTTCGAATCCCCGTCGGGACCCCAACGAGGGTGCGCAGCTGCTCCAGGTGAGGAGCTGGGTGGCGAGCATTTTCTTGCCATTTCTTGACTTATTTTCTCCTTTTTTTGCTCTATGTCCCCAATGTCCCCAATCCCCCAATTTTTCCCCCTTTTTTGCCATTTTTTCCCATTTCTTTGCTGTTTTTTCTCCAATTTTCTCACTGTTTTTTCTCACTTTTTCACCTTCTATTCCCATTTTTTCTCATTTCTTCAGCATTTTTTCCTGTTTTTTTCCACATTTTCCTGTCTCCAACTCACCAACGCTCCTGGGGACAGGTGCCACCCCCTGCAGGTCGAATGTCACCTCGTAGCTCGGTCCCCAGCGCGTCCCCAGGTCCTGCTCCTCCTGCRCCACCACCTCGGGCGTGGCCTGGAGCCGCTCCAAGCGAAAACTCGTCACCTCCCACTGTCCCCGAATGTCACCCACGGGGGCCGAGAGCACCTCGGTGCCACCCACCGACACCGTCACCTGTGGAAATGGGGAAAAATTGCAAAAATTGGGAAAAAAAGAAAAAATAAATGGAGAAAATCAGAGAAAGATTGAGAAAAATGGAGAAAAAAACGCAAAAAAAAATGGAGAAAATTGGAGAAAAAATTGCRGACATTGGGGACATTGAGGATAGCATGAAAAATTGACAACGATTGGGAAAAAATGGGGAAAATTGGGAAGAAATGGAGGACAATTGGAGAAAAATGGAGAAAAATGGGAAAAAAATCAGAGAAAAACGGTAAAAAATCAAAGAAAAATTTGGGAAAAATTGGACAAAATAAAGGGAAAAATTGGGGGAAAAAAGGGGAAAATTGGGGGAAAACTGGGGAAAATGGGGGATTGGGGACATTGGGGACAGGGAAGGATCTAGAAGGGACATGAGGCCACCCCTCCCCCATCCTGGAGACAAAATCACCTCCTGTTTCCCCTCCCCCAATCCCCAATGTCACCAATTTTCCCCATTTTTTCCACAATTTCTACAAATTTTTCCTTTT
>NW_026625262.1:7188-8431 GCF_030028575.1 Malurus melanocephalus | reverse complement strand
CTTAAACCTGACACCTGAGTGACCCTGAGTGACCCTGAGTGACCACTGACACCTGAGTGACCACTGAGTGACCCCAATGTCCCCAATGTCCCCAGTCCCCAATTTTCTGTTGTTTTTCACATTTCTCTCACTTTTCTCACCAAKTTTTTCCCCGTTTTTTTTYACTTTTCCCATTTTTCCCCACTTTCACCCCGTTTCTCACTCACCGGGCGCCATGACGGTGTCGCTGCCCACCCTGGCCGCCATGCTGAGCGAGTCCTTGCCGCCGTCGATGGCCACCCCGAGGCGCCGCAGGGCCACCACCAGAGCGTCGCACGCGGCCACCAAAGCGCCGCCCTCGGCGCCCGTCTTGGCCCCCCACATCCAATTGCCCGAGCACTTCACGTCCTGGGGACACGGGATTGGGGCGAAATCGAGGGAAATTGGCAAAACCGGGGAAAGGGGGGAAAGAATGGGGAGAATTGGGGGAAAAAGGGGGTACAAATGAGAAAAAGAAAGAGATAAAAATGGGGGGAAATTGGGTTGGGGACATTGGGGACAGCAAATTGGGGACAAATCGGGGAAATTGGGAAAAATGGGTGAAAAAGGGGAAAAATAGGGGTACAGTTGAAAAAAATGGAACAATTGGGAAAAAATTGGGGAAAAATTGGGGAAAATTGGGGACATTGGGACAAAGGGACACAAAGGAGCCACAAACAGAGAGGACACAGAGACAGAGGGGGGAGGGGACCATTCAGTGCCAGCAACTGCCCCTCCCCCAATGCCACCCCAACCCCGATGTCCCCAATGTCCCCAATCCCCCATTTTCCCCCCAGTTTTATCCATTTTTARCCATTTGTTTTCTGATTTTTCTCCYCGCTTTTTCATGTTTTTTTACCAAYTTCCCCGTGTTTTCCCCCAGATGTCCCCAAGGTCACCTTGAGATGCGTCACCCGTGCGAACACCAGGTTGGTCAGCGCCTCGGCCAGCGCCAGCCGCGCTCCGGCCGCGGGGTCCAGCAGCCCCTTGAGCGGCTGCTCGCCGATGGCCGTGGCCGCGCCGCTGTCCCCAAAGTGCGACAGGGCCACCACGGCCACGTCGGCCAGCGGCGTGTGCAGGGGCCCCACGCACTGCTGCTGCGCCACCAGCCCCGTCACCGAGCGGTCCACCTGCCAAACGGGCCAAAACGGCAAAAAAACGGCCACAATTTCATCAAGAAGGAGGGAAATTTTGGATTGGTAATATAGGGAAAATTGGGGAAAAT
>NW_026625262.1:2289-4458 GCF_030028575.1 Malurus melanocephalus | reverse complement strand
GACCTGGAAGCGGCTGGCGTAGATGACGGCCCCGGCGGGCTCCGAGATCTCCTTCAGAACATTGCCTGGAAAATGGGGAAAAATGGGGACAAATTGGGGACACCACGAGACACTGCCCTCAGCCCCCACAATGGCCCCAAAAATCCCAATTGTCCTCAATTTTCCTGATTTCCCCCCAACTTTTTCCCCATTTTTCCTAATTTTACCCTTTTGTTCCAATTTTTCCCATTTTCCCCCATGTTTCCCAATTTTTCCATTCTTTTCAAAAATTCCAAATCTTTCCTTAATTTTTACCCATTTTCCCCCATTTTTTCCCCATTTCTCTATTTTTTTCTCCAATTTTCTCTTTTTTTTTTTGTTTTTTCCGTTTTTCCCGACTTTGGCCCCAATTCCTGACCGTTTCCCCCGGCCCCCTGGTCGTGGATGGAGCTGATGGGGTTCCTGGCCCCGCTCTCGACGCAGCCGCGCAGGACTCGGTTCAGTTTCTGCTCCATCTCGGGGTCCCCGCGCTGCACCGCCCCCAAATCGCGCTCGGCCTCGCTGTCCCCCTGCACCTGGGGACAAAAATCCGAAATTTGGTCAAAATTGTGGAATTCCTGCCAAAAAAAACCCAAAATCCCCCCAAAAAAACCCATATCCCTGGAAAAATTCTGGAAAAAATAACAAAATTAAAAAAAAAAATAAACCATGAAATCCCAAAGGAAATCCCAAAAATCACGAAAGAACTCGCAAAGAAATCCCTAAACCCCCCAAAAAATACCAAAATACTGAGAGAAATCACAATAATCCCCTAAAAATTTCCCTAAATTTGGAAAGAAATCCCAAAATTCTGGAAGAAATCCTGAAAATGCCAAAAAAATCTCCAAAAAATCCCAAGAATTCAAAAGTCCCCCCAAATTCTCAAAAAATAATAAAATAATTTAAAACCTTCCCAAAAAATCCATCGAAAAAATTGAAAGAAAAATTTAAAATGCCCCAACCCCCCCATTTTTTTGACAAAATTGCCATTTTTTTCTAGAATTCCTAAATTTTCCCAAAATCGCGGGAATTTGTCCCAAACCTGGACGGAGGAGGCGGCCCCTCCCCCCACGCCGATCCTGTAGACGGGACCCCCCAACTTCACCACCAACATCCCTGGGAAAATTGGGAAAAATTGAGAAAATTGGGAAAATTTTGGGAAAATTGAGAAAATTGGGGAAAAATGGGGAAAATTTGGGGGGAAAATTTGGGGGGAAAATTTGGGGAAAATTTGGGATAATCTTGGGGTATTTTGGGTCATTTTGGGGTGATTTTGGAGTGATTTTGGGTCATTTTGGGTATTTCGGGTTGCTTTTGGCATATTTTGAAGTTTTTGGGGTATTTTAGGATGTTTTTGGGGTGATTTTGGGGTTYTTTGATTCCTCACCAGGTTCCAGGTGCACTCTGGGGTATTTTGGSRTGTTTTTTTGGTTTGCGGATATTTTGGGGTGATTGTCAGTGTTGTTGGGGTGATTTTTCAGGGTTTTGGGTCCTCACCGGGCTCCGGGGGCTCTTTCCGGACGTGCTCGTCCTCCAGGGCTCCGATGCCGCCGCTGAACATGACGGGTTTGATCCACTCCCGGCGCTGCCCCCCGGGCAGGACCTGCCCGAACGAGCGGGCGAAGCCTGCAAATGCGAAAATCCGCCCAAAATGACCCAAAATTGCCAAAAACCCCCAGCTGTAATCACCCAAAAATGGCCAAAATTAGAGCGTTCCACAATCAGCCAAAATCGACCTAAAATGGCCCCAAATCTGCCACAAAATGCCCCAAAACCAACTGAAAATGACATAAAATCACCACAAAATGACTCAAAATCTCCCCAAAATTCCAAAAAAGTCCCAAGAAGTTCCTAAAAATGCTAAAAATATCCTAAAAAATTATAAATTGTCCCCAAAAATGTTCCCAAACCTCCCGTAAATTGCCTCCAAAAAAGCCAAAATTGGCTCAAAAAACAACCAAAAGACACCCAAAAAAAGCCCCAAAAAATTWWAAAAAAATCCCCAAAATCCCAATTTTTCCCAAAATTGCCCAAAATCATGAGAATTCACCCCAAAAGCCTCACCTGCCAGCAGGGGCTCCCCGAATTTGTTGCCGTAGTCGCTGGCGCCGTCGCTGGCCCCGATCGCCACCTCCAAGGGCCGCGCGAACG
>NW_026625262.1:0-1023 GCF_030028575.1 Malurus melanocephalus | reverse complement strand
CACCAAAACAGCCAAAAATCACCCAAAAATCTCAAAGACCATAAAAACCCAAAAATCATAGAAATCCACCCAAAAAAAAAAACCCAAATGAAATCCCAGCTATGGCCCCGCCCCTTTTCGGGTTAGCCCCGCCCCTCSCGGGTTGCCCCGCCCCCTGACCTGCTGTTATCACAGAATTTGATGACGTTGTTGGGGTGGCTGCAGCCCTGGGTGTCCATCAGGGCCTTGAAGAGTGACCCCGGCCGGGAGTGACCGTCCAGCACCAGGTGGCCCTTGAAGAACCAGTGACGGCTGTGCTCACTGGCATTGGGGAAAATTGGGGTGAAATTCAGGGAAATTGGGGAAAATTGGGAAAAATTAAAATTAAAAACGGAGAAAATTGGGTGAAAATTGGGGAAAAAATGGGGGAAATTGGGGGAAATTGAGAACATTTGGGGAAACTTGGGGAAAATTTGGAACATTGGGGTTGACCTGTTGCTTTGGGCCAGGTCAAAAGCCTCCACCGAGGTCGGGTTCCGTCCGATCTTCTGGAAGAGGCGAGTGTAGAACTCCACGTCCCAGGGGTCAAACGCCAGTCCTGGGGACACCCAAATTCCAAAAAAAATCCCCAACAATATTCCCAAACATGCCCAAAACATTCCCAAAATATTGCCAAAACATCCCCAACAACATCCTAAACACATTCCCAAAACATCCCCAAATATTCCCAAAAAAATGCCAAAAGTTTTTTTAAAATCCTGATTTTTTTTCCAATTTTTCCCCAATTTTTCCCCCATTTTTCCCCAATTTTTCCCATTTTYYCCCCAGTTTTGGGGTRAATTCCCSRTTTTTTCTCTCCTCACCCATGTCCCTGTCGGCGTCCCTGAGCGCGCTCTGTCCCCGCCCCAGGATGTCGATGGTGGTGACGGGGCGGGGCCGCGCGGGCACCTCGAAGGTTCCGAGGGGTTCGGGGTACAGCTGCTCCGTCACCGGATCCCGCAGCGCCCGCTCCAGGCGCTCCCGCAGCCCCGGCCCCGCCGGCCC
>NW_026625261.1:12502-15045 GCF_030028575.1 Malurus melanocephalus | reverse complement strand
GCTGTTCCCCAGGGGTGTCACACACTGTCCCCCAGGGATGCCAAACGCTGTTCCCCAGGGATGTCCCACGCTGTCCCCAGGGATGTCACACCCTGACCCCCAGGAATGTCACACAGAGCTCCCCAGGGATGTCACACAGAGCTCCCCAGGGATGTCCCACGCTGTCCCCAGGGCTGTCACACGCTGTCCCCTCTCCTCCTCACCCCACACAAGGGACGCGCTGCTGCCGCATCCCCCGGGTCCCGCTCTCCGGGGCTCGGAGAATCCGTCAGAATCCCCCGCCCATGTTTGGGCCCCGCTTCCCCAGGCCCGGCCGGGGCTGGGAGCGGAGGAGGAGGAGGAGGTGGAGGAGGAGGAAGAGGAGGAGGAGGAGGAGGAGAAGGAGGAGGAGGAGGAGGGGGCCCATATGGAGCAGCTCCTCGCCGAGAGCTGCAAGATGCGGAGCTGGCGGGGGGGCTCTGGAGCGCTGCGAGCCGGCGCCGCCACAGCCGAGCGATCGATGCGTGTGTGACAAAACAGCCCCGGCCGGGGAAGGTGACCTTGAGCGGCGCAGCGAGCAGGGAGGAGGGAGCGGAGCGCCCGGAATCCGCACGGAGATGATCCCCGGGCCGGGGAGGAGGGATGGAGGCGAGCAGAGAGATGAGGAGCCCCGTCCCCTCCTCTGTGCGCCCTCCCGGCTGCTCCAGGATGGGATCCAGGAGCTTGAGGAGCGCCTGGGGACTGTCCCTGCCCTGTCCCTGCCCTGTCCCGTCCCAGGGGTGCGGGATCTCTGGGGCAGCAGCGGGGACGTGAAGGCGCCATGGAGAAATGCCCCAAAAATCAATAACCGAGCCCCAAAACCACCCCGGCTCGGCCGCTGCAGGGCTCTGGGGAAGGGGACACTCCCTGCCCCAACCTGCGGGTGACAGGGACCCCACAGCCGCCCAAGACAAGACATCCGCCCTCAATCCGCGCTCTCCCCCAGCAAAGGCCGCTCGTTTCTCTCRGAAAATTGGGATTTCTGTAAATCTGGGAGCGCCCGGAGCCAGCCCTGCCCTGCCCTCACCCTCCTGCCGCGGCCCAGCCTTTCTCAGCTCCTCCAAACCCATCCCCGGGCTATTCCCAGCCCAGCGGGCATTCCCGGGAGTCCCAAATCCGCCCCGGGAGGGAGGGAAGGGGCACAGCGCGGCCGAAGGGAAGGTCCKGCGCTCCCCACACTCTGCCTTTGCCCTCTAGCGGGACAAACGCGCAGGACCCGGCTGGGAAAAACCAGGAGATTCCATCCTGCTGGGCCCCGTCTGGGGGAGAATTCCCAACTTTTCCATCAGCAGTGAATGGGATTTGCTGCGGGAGAGTTGGGATTTGGGGGCGTCGTCTTGCCTTGGGTGGATTTGGGGTCCCCGCGCCCCACGGGGGGATGGGGCAGGGGTGTCTCCGATTCCGGAGCTCTGCAGGGGCTGCTTTTGGGGAGGGGGATTCTGGGAGGTTCATCCCATGGGATCAGCGGGATAAAGGTTGAATCTGTGGGATTAAGGTGTGGGAAGGACGGGTGGGGGTGGAGGAGGATGTGGGGCAGAGCTGTCCCAAGGGCAACGCGACAACACGCGCTGGAATTCGGGATAAAACACCTCCAAATYCCCATTTTCSAAGGATTTTGGATCAACAATCCCTGCCAGAGCTGCGTTTTGCATGGAAAAAGGGAGAGAGGAGATGCCCACACTCCTGTGCCGGCGCTGCGGGCCCCGCGTCCCCGCGGACGAGAGGAGCCGGATCCTCTTCCCAGGTTTTCTGCCGCCGCCTTCGGATGCCTCCCCGGGCTCCCAGGGTGTGGGCTGAGCTCGGTGCTTTCGGCTCGGTGGGGTTTGGATTCGTGGTTTCGGCTCGGGGGTTTGGATTCTCCGGGGATGTGTCATCCCCCTCACGGTGTTTGTTCCACGTGGATAAAAATACGAGGGATGAATGCATCGCCTCGAAAATATCTCGCGCCGCTGGGCAGATCTTTCGGGGCGTTGGAGGCTGGGATTGATGGCAGAGATTTCAGCTCCATCCCGGTGATTTTCCTGCTGCTCCCGGGGGCTGCTTGACTCGAGGAGATGCAGGTTTTTCTGTGGTACCGAATCCAGGGATGCCCTCCCAAATCCGGGGATGCCTTCTCAAACCCAGGGATGCCCTCCCAAATCCGGGATGGCTTCTCAAACCCAGGGTTGCCTTCCTGAATCCAGGAATTGGTTCTTGAACTCAGACATGCCCTCTCAAATCCAGGAATGTCCTCCCAAATGCAGGAATGCCTTCCTGTATCCAGGGATTCCTTCCCAAACCCAGGGATTCCTTCCCAAACCCTGGGATTCCTTCACAAACCCAGGGATTCCTTCACAAACCAGAAATACCCTCCAAAATCTAGGAATGCCCTCCCAAACTCACGGATGCCCTCCCCAAACCAGGAATGCCTTCTCAAACCCAGGAATGCCCTCCAAAATCCAAGAATGATCCCCGAAACTCAGGGATGCCTTCCCAAATTCAGAAATGCTGTCCCAAACCCAGAAATGCCTTCCCAAAACCAGGAA
>NW_026625261.1:11392-11797 GCF_030028575.1 Malurus melanocephalus | reverse complement strand
ATCAGGACCAGGACAGGGACCAGGACAAGGAGGAAGAAGAGGAAGAGAAGGAAGCAAAGGAAGGCTCTGCTGGGCTCAGGTAGAGGCAGAGCCCATCCCACCTGGAGGTGCAGGGAGCGCAGGCTCTCGGGAAGGGGCACCGGGATAAAATCCAGCTGATTATCGGAGAGATGGAGGAACTGCAGCTGCTTCAGGTCCTGCGGGGAGAGGGCAGAGGTGAAAACCCCCTAAATATGAAGCCCCTAAACATGAACCCCATAGAGATGAACCCACTAGAGATAAACCCCATAGAGATGAGACCTCCTAAAGACAAATCCTCTAGAGATGAACACCCTAAAGATGAAATCCCATAGAGATGAACCCCATAGAGATTAATGCCCTAGAGATGAACCCCTAAAGATGAAC
>NW_026625261.1:3019-10001 GCF_030028575.1 Malurus melanocephalus | reverse complement strand
TAGAGATGAACCCCATAGAGATGAACCCCTAGAGGTGAACCCCCTAGAGATAACCCCTCCTGGTGATGAACTCCCTAGAGATGAACCCCCTAAAGACAAATCCCATAGAGATGAACATCCTAAAGATGAAATCCCATAGAGATGAACCCCAAAGAGATGAATCCCCTAAAGATGAAATCCCATAGAGATGAGTCCCCTAAAGACACACCCCACAGAGATGAACCCCATACAGATGAACCCCATACAGATGAACCCCCTTGAGATGACCCCTCCAGGCGATGAACCCCCTAGAGGTGACCCTCCCTTGTCGCACCCCTTACCCCCACGCCCCCCAAAGCCGCCCAAGCCCCCCAAAGCCGCACCCGGAAAGCCTCGGGGCGCAGGCCGGCGCTGGGGATGCGGTTCAGACGCGCGTCCAGGCGGACGATGCTGCGGGGCAGCTCGGGCAGCGCCGTCAGGCGGTTCTCGGGCAGCAGCAGCTCCTGCAGGCTGGGCAGCAGCCGGAACGCGTCCGCGTCCGCCCACGAGATGGAATTGCTGCTCAGGTCGATGCGCTTCAGCTTCGCTGGGGACACGGCAAAGRGGGACAMAGGCAGGGAYCTTTATCCCMCTCATTCCCCACCCCAAAYCCCGTTTTTTCCCCTGTCCMGATGGYGCAAAAARTATTTTTGYTTTTTATACATTTTTCATGTATTTTTATGTATTTGTATATATTTTTATACATTTTCATACGTTTTTATGCATTTTTCATGGCTCTGTTATCGATTCTATATTTCATATTTTATATTTTATATTAGCTATATTTTATATTAGCTATATTTTATATTAGCTATATTATATATCGAATATATTATATATAATCTATACTATGTGTTGAATATATATTATACATCATATATTATATTATATATATATACATATATACATATGTATATATAATATATATATTATATATATACACACCATATATTATAATATCATATATTATATATCATATATATATTACACCATGTATTATATATAATATATGATCTATAATATATTATATATAATATATTATATATCATATATCATATATCATATATAATATATAATATTTTGTATATTATATATAGTATATTAGATATTAGATATTATATGTTACTTGTTATATGTTATATATTATATATTAGATACTAGATATTATATATTATATATCTCATATTATATATTTCATATTATATATTTCTATTCATATAGCTCCTTAACCAACTCGGGTACTTTTCCTACCCTTTCTGTCAGATTTTAGGACAACAATTTCACCTTCCAAAAGCATTCCCAAAATATTGCTCAGTTTTATCCCAAATAGGGGATCCACAACAAGAAGTGGGGCGGAGTGGACCCACTCCAAGGGGCTGAACCTCCTATTGGGTGTGTCCCTGTCAGATACCCTAATTCAAAGAAATAAAATCAAATAAATTAAGATAAAACCATAAAAATCCCATTCCAGGTGCGCCCATCCCCACGGGGACACCAAGAATCTTCCAACAAAGCTGTGATTTTTTTTTACTTTACTATTCCGACCCCGCTGTAGGGTTTTTTCCCCGTTTGGGCCATGGGGCYGTACCGAGGCCGCTGAAGTCCCCGGCGCGGATGGTCCCGATGCGGTTGAAGCGGGCGCACAGGTAGGCGGTGTCCGGGGGCAGCGCCGGGATGTGCTCCAGGTCAGCGTCATCGCAGTACACAGAGGTGCCCAGGCACAGGCACAGCAGGCAGCTGGGCAGCGCTGGGGGAGAAGGGATGTGGGAAAACATCCCTGACCCCATAAAATATCCCAGAACAGCGGGGTGTGCCCATGAGGACACAGAGACTGTGACACCCCAAAATACCCCGGAACAGCGGGGTGTGCCCATGAGGACACAGAGACTGTGACACTCAGAGCTGTCACAGCCCTCTGACCCCACAAAATACCCTGGAACAGCGGCATCTGCTCATGGGGACACGGAGACTGTGACACCCATCCCCTTGACCCCACAAAATACCCTGGAACAGCGGGGTGAGCCCATGGGGACACATAGACTGTGACACCCCAAAATACCCGGAACGGTAGCATGTGCTCACCCTACCATGGGGACACAGAGACTGTGATACTCAGAGATGTCAGAGCCCCCTCATCCTATAAAATACCCTGGAACAGCGGGATGTGCCCAACCTGCCATGGGGGCACGGAGACTGTGACACCCAGATCTGCCGCACCCCCCTGACCCCACAAAATACCCCAAAACAGCGGGGCGTGCCCATGGTGCCATGGGGACACGGACACTGTGACACCCCAAAATACCCCAGAACAGTGGGATGTGCCCGTGGTGCCATGGGGACACAGAGATTGTGGCACCCAGAGATGTCACAGCCCCCTGACCCCACAAAATACCCCAGAACAGCGGGATGTGCCCATAGTGCCATGGGGACACGGACACTGTGACACCCCAAAATACCCCAGAACAGCGGGATGTGCCCATAATGCCATGGGGACACAGAGATTGCGGCACTCAGAGATGTCACAGCCCCCTGACCCCATAAAATACCCTGGAACAGCAGGATGTGCCCACCCTGCCATGGGGACACAGAGACTGCGACACCCAGATCTGCCACATCACCCTGACCCCACAAAATATCCCAAAACAGCGGGATGTGCCCATGGTGCCATGGGGACACGGACACTGTGACACCCCAAAATACCCCAGAACAGTGGGACGTGCCCATGGTGCCATGGGGACACGGAGATTGTGGCACTCCGAGATGTCACAGCCCCCTGACCCCACAAAATACCCCGGAACAGCAGGAGATTCTGCCCACTCTGTGGGAACACAGAGTCTGTGACACCCCAAAATACCCCAGAACAGACTGAGGTGCCCATCCTGCCATGGGGACATGGAGTTTGTGACGCCCAGATCTGTCACAGCCCCCTGACCCCACAAAATACCCCAAAACAGCGGGATGTGCCCATGGTGCCATGGGGACACAGACACTGTGACACCCCAAAATACCCCAGAACAGTGGGACGTGCCCATGGAGCCATGGGGGCACGGAGACTGTGGCACCCAGAGATGTCACAGCCCCCTGACCCCACAAAATATCCCAGAACAACGGGATGTGCCCATGGGGACACATAGACTGTGACATCCCAAAATACCCCAGAACAGTGGGGCATGCCCGTGGTGCCACAGGGACACAGAGATTGCAGCACTCAGAGATGTCACAGCCCCCTGACCCCACAAAATACCCCGGAACAGCAGGAGATTCTGCCCACTCTGTGGGAACGTAGAGTCTGTGACACCCCAAAATACCCCAGAACAGAGTGACGTGCTCACCCTGCCATGGGGCCACAGAGATTGTGACACTCAGAGCCATCAGAGGCCCTGACCCCACAAAATACCCCGGGACATCAGGAGGACCTGCCCACCATGCCCACCCTGCCATGAGGACATGGAGTTTGTGACACCCAGATCTGTCACAGCCCCAGCACCGCCCATGGAAGGATCAGAAATTCCCATCCCAAGGATCCGATCATAAACGAGCTGCTCAGTCCCAAACCCCTCCCGCAGGACAAGAAGCGATGAAAAACTCCCAAATTCATCTTTTTTACACCCAAGGCTCTCCCGGCCCCCTTAAATTTCCCTCTGGAGGAGCAGAACTCAAGAAAACGGTTCGGCATCGAGAAAAATCCGCCCCGGCTGCCCCCACTGTGGGGCGGGAGGGGTAAAACCGAGCCCATCCCCTTAATCCCGATCCCTCTGCTCTCCCCCAGCCCCACCCCGGTGTCCCCCGAGATTTCCCATCCCTGAGAAGCGGGGGGACTTCAAAGCAGCCCCGATTTCCCTTCTCCTCCCACTCGATTTGTCCCGGTCTGGAGCGACAGAAAAGGAATGAAGATATTTATGCCTCGCTCCAGGATTTTAATTGTCGCTAATCTAATTGCTGCTGTGCTGTCGCAAAGCCTCTCTGCTCGTTAAAATGCCGCTGCTTTGCTGGTGATTTTTTTTTTTTTTCCCCCAGAAATTTCTCTCTCCGCAGCCCCTCCTGCCTCGCTCAGCAATCTCAACCCCAAAACTCCGCAAAGAGGTGCTGAGGGCACCAGAATTCGCTGGGTTTTGCCCCAAAACCCCTCCCTGGGGATGTGGGGATGTGGGGACTCACCCTGCCCGGGGATGGGTGCAGCGGGGACGGGACCAGCGCCGGTCGGGTGCTGCAGTTTTGGGGTTCCAGCCGTAGCTAAACCCAGGTCCGGGAGGGTTTCGGGGTCTTTGGGGCGAGGAGCCAAGGTGCCAACCTCGATCTGCTGACACAGAATGTGAGGGTGGGTCGCTTGTCCCCCTCCGGGGTGRGTGACACTCCTTGAGGGGTCACAAGCGCCGCGTTGGGCTTGTTGGAAAAGCGATTCCTTCTTGGAAAAACCCTCCGAGGAACTCCCCCATCCCTCCTCGCCYAGAGGGATGAAGGAATCCTCACATCCAAGAGAGTTTTGGCTCGGGTAAAACCTTCCCGGGCACCGGGACAGCTGCCAGCGCTGCTCCTCCTGCGGCGCCACAGCCGTGCCCGGGAGCGATCCCATTTTCCTGGAATGCGCTCCCGCGTCCCTCTCACCTTCGGAGCCAGGTCCCCGTAGTCGTAGAGCTCCTCGTAGTTGCTCAGGTCCAGGATCTCGCCGTAGTTATCCAGGGTCAGGTCGTAGTTGTCCAAATCCAGGTTTTCGTAGAGAGTCAGGTCAGATTTGGGTTTGTCCGCCTTTCTCCTCTCCTTGGCTGGGACAGCCCAAAGTGTCCCCAGGCACAGGCTGGCCACGCCCAGCCACAGGGGACACATCCTGCACCGGTCCGGGGTGGGATGGGGCTGGAATGGTCACAGAGAGGGATGCGGGAGCGGGATGGGGCTGAGCCGGCCCCAATGGGGACAGAGAGCCCCTGGGAGTGGGATGCGGCTGAACCGTCCCCAATAGGGACACGGAGAACCCAGGAATGGGATGGGGCTGAGCCGCCACCGGGATGGGGCTGAGCTGGCCCTAATGGGGTCACACAGACCCCAGGAACAGGATGGAGCTGAGCCAACCCCAATGGGGACAGACAGCCCTCGGGAGCGGGATGGGGATGAGCCGACCCCAAAGGGGACACGGAGAACCCAGGAATGGGATGGAGCTGAGCCAACCCCAATGGAGACACAGCCCTCGGGAGCGGGATGGGGCTGAGCCGGCCCCAATTGGGTGACATAGACCCCAGGAACGGGATGGGGCTGAGCCGGCCCCAATGGGGACACGGAGAACCCAGGAACGGGATGGGACTGAAACAGCCCCAATGGGGACACGGAGCACCCAGGAATGGGATGGAGCAGATCCGGCCCCAATGGGGGTATACACAGCCTTCGGGAGCGGGATGGGGCTGAGCCGGCCCCGGGATGGGGCTGAGCTGGCCCTAATGGGGTCACACAGACCCCAGGAACAGGATGGAGCTGAGCCAACCCCAATGGAGACAGACAGCCCTCAGGAGCGGGATGGGGCTGAGCCGACCCCAATGGGGACACGGAGAACCCAGGAACGGGATGGGGCTGAGTCGGTCCCAATGGTGTCACACAGCCCCTGGGAGCGGGATGGGGCTGAGCCGACCCCAATGGGGACAGAGAGCTCCCGGGAGCGGGATGGGGCTGAGCCGACCCCAATGGGGACAGAAAGCACCAAGAGCAGGATGGGGCTGAGCCGGCCCCAGGATGTGGCTGTGCCAGCCCCGGCGGGCACACAGAGCCCCCAGCCCCGGGGACGTTCACTCGCCCTTTTCCTTTCAGCCCATTTCACGCTCGGCTGCGCAGGAGAGGCCCCGCCGAGGCTGCCGGGGCTTCCCGGCTTTCCCAGCCCCACGAACTGGGGAGGGGGCTGGGAATGGGGAGGGGGTCGGGAGGTGATGAGGGGGTCAGGAATGGGGAAGGGGCCAGGGTCCTGCTCGTGGCCATGGGTGGAACTGGCCACTGGCCCAACCATCCCGGTGGCCGAGGAGAACCGGACCCAGGAGCCCCGAAACCGCTGCTGTCCCTTCTTCTCCCACATCAGTTCTAAATCCCGGGATGCTGCGTCCCCAATATCCTGGGGGCCCCAGAGGCCACCGGTTCCGTGTGACCGCACGGGGACCCCCCCAAACCGGACAGCTCCACATCCAACCCCCCCATGGCTCATTCCCGACGGAGAATTCCCTCCCTCCGGACTGAACCCCCCGCGGCAGAGCAGGGGGAGGGTCCCGGCCCCCTCCGGCCTCTCCCAACCYAAATCCCAAACCAAACACCCCCCCAGAAGTCTTCCACTCCATCCTGAGGATGCTGCTCCACAATTCCTGCCCTTTTCCCCTAAATCCGCCCTCTCCCAGCGCGCTGAGCCCCCACATCCCTCGTCAGCGCCCCCAGACCCTCCCGGCTCCCAGCTCCCCCCAGTCCGGGGGGCTCTGCTTGGCGCTGGAGGAGCCAAATGAAGCCGGCACGGACGTACCCCCTGTCCTTCCTCCTCCTCCTCCTCCTCCTCCTCCTCGGCGTGGGAGAGCCCCGCTCGGCTCCGGGGGCTGGGCAGTGCCTGGGGAAAGGCTGCCGGGTTTTTAATGAGGGGAGGAAGAGGGGGGCTACAGGCGGGGGTCTGGCTGGGCAGGATGCGGCCAATGGAGCCGGCAGCCCCCCGCTGCCACTTCACATTGTCCCCAGGGCCAGCCGGCCCCGCTGGTGGCTCTGCTCCAGCAGCCCGGGCTCAGGGGGACGGGCTGTGGTGGGATTGGGGGGAACGGGCGGTGCTGCCAGCCCCCGGTGTCCCCACGGGCGGGGGGGACACGGCCCCGGGCAGAGGGACAGAGCCGGGGTCACCCTCGCTCCTGTCACCCCGGGTGGTGCCTCCAGAGAGGGGGTCCCGGCTGTGCCAACCCCCAGGGGCGCCCCAAAGCACCGGGGGAAGGGTTTGGGGGCTCAGTGTCCAGCCCAGCTC
>NW_026625261.1:0-1859 GCF_030028575.1 Malurus melanocephalus | reverse complement strand
GGGGTCTCCAAGGCAGTGGGGTCCACAGCGACAGTGGGGTCCACATGGGCAGTGGGATCCCCGAGGTTTAGGGGTCCCAGGGATGAAGGGTCCCCGTGGGTGAAGGGTCCCCAGGGGCAGTGGGGTCCACAGGGGTGAAGGGATCCCCGGGGTTRAGGGGTCCCCGCAGCTGAAGAGGTKCCCTCGGCATTGGGGTTTTTGGGGTCTTTGTTTTTCTGTCCTGGGCCACTCGCTGATGTCCTGTCCTTGTCCCCACTGGCAGGAGCCTTCCCTTGTCCCTCCACAGCAGATTGGGGTCACCTGAAGGGTCCCTGGCCCTTTCTCACCATCCCAAAGGTCGCCGAGTGCTCAGTGTCCCCTAAAGGGTCCCCAACCCTCTCAGCACCCACAAATAAGTCTGGGGGGTCACCAGCTGCAAGGKGGATCGACTGAACCCACAATTCCCGTCCCTGAGGAATCCAGAACCTTCCCAGCRCAGGGAAGAGCAGCTGAAGAGCCCCCACACCTCCCAGCCCCACTCACGAGGGGGTCCCCGGCTTCCCCGCGACCCCACAGGAGCAGCTTCCCCCACTGGCAGCCCCAATCCCGCTCCCGTGGGGGACACCGAGGGGACAGATCAGGGGTGCTCATCTCCCATGGGCGCCGGGTCCGACATCCCCAGGGAGGGAAAACACCCCTSCGAGGAAGGAGCGGGGGGTTCGCTGCCCGGTTACGAAACAGCGGGGTTTGGAGGGTGGGTGGGCGCCTGTGCGCACCGCGAGCACCATCGGGAGCRGCCCCCCGCCTCATCCCACATCCTCACACCTTCCCCCGCAGCCGTGCTCCCGCTCCGCTCGGCATTCACGTGGGGAGAGCGGCTCCGGGGGAGCGGAGCGGCGGCGATGGGCAGCGGCAGCAGCAGCACAAGAACGGGAGAAGCCGCCGCCTCCGCCCGCAGCACTCGTGCGGGAACACGCGCGGCCCGGAGCGCCGGCACCGAGCCGGGCTGCGACAGGAACGGCTCCTTCCGGCTGCTCTCGGGGAGAAAATCACCCCGGAGAGGTTTTGGGGTTTCACCGGTGCAACGGGGGCAGCTCACGGTTGTGTCCCCCTCCCGGCTGCTCCCATCGGGAAAATCATCCCAGGGAGGTTTTAGGGTTTCACCGGGGACAGCTCGCGGTTGTCACATTCACCAAAAGAGGATCATCCCCCTCCCGGCTGCTCCCACAGGGAAAAAATCACCCCAGGGAGGTTTTAGGGTTTCCCCGGTGCCATGGGGGCAGCTCGTGGTTGTCACATTCACCGAAATAGGATCATCCCGCTCCCGGCTGCTCCCATCGGGAAAATCACCCCAGGGAGGTTTTAGAGTTTCCCCGGTTCCATCAAGCCAGCTCGTGGTTGTCATCAAAAGAGGAGCATCCCACTCCTGACTGCTACCATCGGAAAAAAATCACCCCGGAGAGGTTTTAGGGTTTTTTTTCAGTGTCACTGGGGCGGCTCGTGGTTGTCACTGAAAGAGGAGGATCGCCCTCCCAGCTGGTCCCATCGGGAAAATCACCCCCACGGAGGTTTTAGGGTTTCACCGGTGTCACCGGGAACAGCTCGTGGTTGTCACACCCGCCCCGATTTTCGGTGTCGCCTTCTCTCAGAGTGAGAGCAGCGCCCACAGTCCCGGGAGCAGCAGCCAAGGGCTCTGCTAATTAGCGGGGATGTTCATTAGGACAGGCACGTGGGAATGAACCCGGCCAGCGCCACCCCGCAGGTGTGACACCAGCTGGGACACCAGAGTTGTGAGTCCCGCACATCAAATCCCACACTGTTTTTTGGGGGGTCAAAGGACCCCAAATCCCATCCCATTCCATGGTCAAGGGACCCCAAAT
>NW_026625260.1:13510-15440 GCF_030028575.1 Malurus melanocephalus | reverse complement strand
CAGGGAGAGGTTCTGAACTCTGCAAAATCAGATTTTGTGCTGTGGGATGGGAGCTGAGGAGCAAAAACTCTGAGAATTCTGCAGAGCAGGAATAATTCCCGATTTGGGATGAAATCACAGAGGAAACACAACTTCTTGGCAGTAAAACGTGGCATTTATTGACCTGAAATCAGCAGCAATCTCCAAAAAACACAGCCTGGCTGTGCCACACTCAAATTTATCATATCTTTCCATCATAAAGTCATCATTATAAATAGATTAAATATTTTAATTAATTTAAGATATTTACATTTTTAAAGCCCAGTGGTGCAAAAAGCTAAAATCTAGGTGGGATTTCTAAGTCTACAACAGTCAGTCCCTAAAAATCTCTAAATTTATATAATTTCAAGCCTTTTTCAGAAAACTGACATTAACACTGAAGGGCCTTGCAAACTGCAGCTCCCGGTAGTTTTTATTTTCCCTCTGGCTGTGTAATATTTATATAAAAAAAATCAGATTTTTATAAAACACTGCAGCACTTTAGGAAAAATATTTTGGCAGTTTCCTCGGAGGGTGAAAAAAATCATGGAATAGTGCAAAGATTTGTCTCAAGGCGAGAGAAAACGCTGAAATAATTTATTTAAATTATTTAAATTATTTAAATTTGCTTTTTTTGTAGTTTTTAGAGCTTTTTTTTTTCCTTCATCAGTGGACGTATAGGTGTGGGGAGAGCAGATGGGGGGGTCAGTGAACCTTTCCTGTGCTCAGGTGGGGGAAATACAGCCCATAGAGACCCTGCTGCACCTGGTACAGGTGGGATTTTCTCCTCAGGCACGAGAGGACCTGGAGGGAAAAGAGCAAAATTAGTGGGGAAAAATCAAAATGAATGGAAAAAGAGAGGAATTAATGGAAAAGAAAAATAGTGGAAAAAAAGAACAAAATTAATGGGAAAAAGAATGAAATTAACAGAAGAAAAGAAACAAAATTAATGGGAAAGAGAACGAAATTAATGGAAAAAAAAGAATCTAAATTAATGGGAAAAAAGAACTAAATTAATGGGAAAAAGAATGAAAATGATAGAAAAAAACCCCCAAAATTAATGGAAAAAATAAGCCAAGTTAATGGGAAAAGAGCAAAATTAATAGAAAAAAATTATTAATTAAAAAAGAACAAAATTAATAGGAAAAACCCAAAATCAATGGAAAAATGAGAAAAATAATTGGGGAAAAGAAATGAAATTAATGGAAAAAAGAGAACCAAAATAATGGGAAGAGGAATGAAATTAATAGGAAAAAATCCCAAAATTAATGGGAAAAGAGAACAAAATTAATAGAAAAACCTAATATTAATGAGAAAAACCCAAAAATAATGGAAAAAATAATGAAATTAATGGGAAAAAATTACTAGAAAAAAGCAAAATTAATGGAAGAAAGAACACAATTAATGGGAAAATAATGAAATAAACGGACAAAAAAGAAAAAAAAATAATAGAAAGAAACAAAATTAATGGAAAAAAGAACAGGGACAGCAGAGGGGACACTCACCAGGACGCACAGCAGGAGGAGGAGGAGGAAGCCCAGCAGGGTGAAAAGGCAGATGAGGATGATGGCCCAGAACTGCAGCTCTGAAAAGGGGAAAAAATAGGACAAATCAGGTTTAGGGACTCTGCCATGTGGGATTCTGAGAGGGGAATCTCGCCCTGGTGACGTTCAAAATGCTGAATTCTCTGTAGGTGAGGGGGCAAATGACAGAAATTTKGGGAAATCAAGGGAAGGTCTGAGGATTTATGACCTGAAACACCACCTCAGGGAGCAGCAGAGCCCTCGGCTGATTCCAGGGATGCTCAGAGGGACMAAGTTCTGTCTTTCCATTCACTGATTTAGGGCATTTCTGAGAGGTATTCAGCTCTTATTTCTAACTTTTAAATCAGCTGTTTCTAAAAGTTAATTCA
>NW_026625260.1:10820-13196 GCF_030028575.1 Malurus melanocephalus | reverse complement strand
TTTAGCCCCATTTCAAGATTGGTGGTGCTAATTTATTACAGCTCAAGTATTTGTTAGGGCTCAAGAATTTATTAGGGTTTGAGGATTTATTAGGGCTCAAGAATTTCTTAGAGCTCAAGAATTTATTAGGGCTCAAATATTTCTTAGGGCTTGAATATTAATTAGGGCTCAAGTATTTATTAGGGCTCAAAAATTTATTAGGGGTCAAGGATTTATTAGGGATTGAGTGTTTATTAGGGCTTGAATATTTATTAGGACTTGAATATTTGTTAGGGGTCGAGGATTTCTTAGGGGTCGAGGATTTCTTAGGGCTCAAGAATTTATTAGAGCTCTAGTATTTATTAGGGCACAAGAATTTATTAGGGCACAAGTATTCATTAGGGTTTGAGTATTAATTAGAGCTCAAGTATTTATTAGAGCTTGAGTATTTCTTAGGGCTCAAGGATTTATTATGGCTCACGTATTCATTAGGGCTTGAATATTAATTGGGGCTTGAGTATTTATTAGGGTTCAAGAATTTATTAGGGATCGAGAATTTCTTAGAGCTCGAGTATTAATTAGGGCTCTAGTATTTATTAGTGTTTGAGTATTTATTAGAGGTYGAGGATTTCTTAAGGCTCAAGGATTTATTAGGGCTCTAGTATTTCTTAGGGCTCGAGGATTTATTATGTCTCAGATATTCATTAGGGCTTGAATATTTATTGGGGCTTAAGTATTTATTAGGGTTTGAGAATTTATTAGGGCTCAAGTATTTCTTAGGGCTCAAGGATTTATTAAGGCTTGAGTATTTATTAGGGCTCAAGTACTTCTAAAGGCTCAAGTATTTCTTAGGGCTCGAGTATTAATTAGGGCTCAAATATTTATTAGGGCTCAAAAATTTATTAGAACTCGAGCATTCAGTGTCTGTGGGGTCAATCCCTCCCCAAAAAACACTCACCAGTTCTTTTGGACTCGGGCTCGTCCGTCTTGAGTGGAGAATAACCTGGAAATGAGGAGCGGGACAGGTGAGAAACGGAACTGTGGAGCTGATTAAAACAAAAATTTGGAAAAATTCCCCCAAATTCAGCTCTCACCTTCCACCARCAGACTCTGCTCCTCCAGCTCGTAGGCAGAGCCCAGCCTGGTGAAACCCTGGGTCAGGATTTTGAGCTCCTCAAACACCTCCTGCTCCTGCAGAGTCCCCAAAATGGGATCTGGGGTGAAGGTGCAGCTTGAGGCCACCTCTGTGTGTCCCTTGTCATGGACAGGCCTGGAGGGGACAGGGACAGAGGAGAGACAAGGAATCAGAGCTGAGTGGAGCAGGGAGAGAAATCTGGAAGGGTTTGCAGGTTTGCAGATGTGTAAGGGATGTTTGATTGGGATGGGATCGCTTTTAGCAGCTTGTTCTGGGTGAGACAGGAATTCCTGCAGCCTTGGGAAGTCCATTCACTGATTTAGGGCATTTCTGACAGGTAAATCAGCTCTTATTTCTAGCATTTAAATCATCTCTGTGTCTAAGAGTAAAATCAGCTCTGTTTTTAAAATTTAAATCAACTCTGAGCATTAAATCAGCTCTATTTCTAAAAGGTAGATCAATTCTGTTTCTAAGTTAAATCTGCTATATTTCTAAAAATTTTAAATGAGTTTTATTTCTAAGACTTAAATCAGCTCTGTTTCTGAATTAAATCAGTTTTACTTCTAAGAGTTAAATCAGCTGTTTCTAGGTTAAACCGGTTTTATTTCTAAGAGTTAAATCAGCTCTGTTTCTAAGTTAATTCAACTCTGTCTAAGAGTTGAATCAACTCTATTTTTAAAAGTTAAATCAATCCTAAGAGTTAAATCAGCTCCGTTTCTGAGTTAAATCAGCTGTTTCTGAGTTAAATCAGTTTTATTTCTAAAAGTTAAATCAGCTCTGTTTCTGAGTTAAATCAGCTGTTTCTGAGTTCAATCAGTTTTATTTCTAACATTTAAATCAGCCCTGCTGCTCTGTTCCTCCAAGGAGGTGCTGGAGGAGCCTCCCCAGGCAGATCCTCCCCTCTGTCCCTCTGATGCTTTTCCTGCTGCGTGTCCGTGGAATTGGAGCTTATTTGAACACGTTAAAGGACACAATGAACGCTGTTTGTTTTACCCCGGGGTTGTTGATGCACGGAAAGAGCTCTGTGAGCACCGGAACAAAACCGGCTCTGTTGGGGCAGAAATCTTTTGTGGCAAAGCAAAACTGAGGGGGAGCGAGGGGACTCCTCTCACCAGGGAGCAGAGAAAAGGAATCAGAGCTGAGGGGAGCAGGGAGAGAAATCTGGAAGGGTTTGGAGGTTTGCAGATGTGCAAGGGATGTTTGATTGGGATGGGATCGCTTTTAGCAGCTTGTTCTGGGTGAGACAGGAATTCCTGCAGCCT
>NW_026625260.1:9291-10303 GCF_030028575.1 Malurus melanocephalus | reverse complement strand
CTCTGAGTTAAATCAGCTCTATTTCTAAAAGTTAAATCTATTCTGAATTAAATCAGCTCTATTTCTAAAAGTTAAATCAACCCTGAACACCTTCCTGAGCTGCTCTTTGGGATTTGACTGAAGCACTGGACGTACCCAAAGCTCTCCACGGTGCAGCCAACAAATCGCTCCTTCAGGCGGCTGCTCCTGAACACCTCGAGCTGGTGGGGAGAAACAAAAATTGTTGAGGAAATCTGAATTAATTTAACCCCTCCCTCAGTTAGGGAGCTGCAATTATTGCTGCTGGTTTCACCTCTGTCTCAATCTTCTCTTTGTTCTCTCGGAACATCCTGGAGCTGGAGTCCTGCAGCTCTGGCGAGTAGGGAAGGTTGGAAATTCGGAAATTCAACCTGAAGGTTTCTTTGCCGGGTTTGAGGGGTGTTTTGTGAGTTGCTGCCTCGATTGAGAGTTCCAGGGCTGGAAATTGAGAGGAAAAGTGTCAGTTCCAGCAGGGAGAAATTGAGAGGAAAAGTGTCAAATCCAACAGGGAGAAATTGAGAGGAAAAGTGTCAAATCCAACAGGGAGAAATTGAGAGGAAAAGTGTCAGTTCCAGCAGGGAGAAATTGAGAGGAAAAGTGTCAATTCCAGCAGGGAGAAATTCAGGCTTTCCTACCGAGCAGCACTGAGCTGCAGAGTTGAATTTTGAAGTTTTAGAACCTGAGTGGCACCRGGATCTGAGAGGGAATTCAGGACATTCATTGCTCTGGGATGCTGCACTTTGGGAAAAAAACCTGAAATTCTGGCTAGCTCTGAATGGTTGAAATAGTGGTGAACAATTTCCACTTCATTTCCTGATTCTTTGATATTGAAAACACCCTAATTTTGAACAACAATTTAATTTTGGATAACCATTTAATTTTGAATAACGATTTAATTTTGGACAATTTAATTTTGAATAATGATTTAATTTTGCATAACGGTTTAATTTCGAACAACAATTTAATTTTTAATAACAATTTAATTTAGAATAAT
>NW_026625260.1:0-8743 GCF_030028575.1 Malurus melanocephalus | reverse complement strand
ATCAAGGACTAAAAGGCTGAATGTCTGAATGGCCAACTCAGTGGTTGGGTCCAGTGATTCCACTCAATAACAGATTTATTTCTGCCCTGCCAGAGCAGAATTTGGGGAATTTTGGGTGTGCCATGACAAAGTGAGCTCTCAGGGCAGGGATTTGATGCACGTACCATCCACAGAGAGTTCCTGCAGGCGGTAGCTGCTCCCCAACCACAGCCCCGAGGTGTTGGAGGTCCTCTCCTGGAAAGTCCTCTCCACCACGGCCCTGTTGATGCTGGGGTGGGGCTGGAAGAAGCACTGGCAGTCGACCACGATGGATCCAGACCTGTGGGCAGAGGGATRGAGGTTGGGAGGTGAACAGGATTGTCAGGAAAGTTCTGGTGGGAAGGAGTTTTGAGGGGTTCCTGCTGTTCTGGGGGTTGAGTTTAAAGGAACGTGGTGGAATTATGGTGTGGAATGGGCTGCTTGGGGCTTTTCCTATGGACAGGAATTAAAATTCTACCTCTTCTCTGGACAAATGTAGGTTTTACTGCACAAATGCAAGGAAAGAGCAGCACTTTTAGGGTTTTTTAAGCTTTTGCCCTGTGGGAGGATTCCATGTCCAAGCCTCATTCCATCCTGCAGCTCACTTGTAAAATCTGGTGGAGTTCAAGTGGAGTGCTGAGGTCACAGGATCACCAATTCCCAGTAAAAGGATGGGATCTGTAATTCCTGGGGTACTCAGAGATCTGAGAGTGCCTTACAGAAACCCTGAGTGAGAAACCTGAGTCYGAAAAAAAATTCAAACCAGAATTTTTTTACAAGGACAAATTCTGGGGAGCCCAGAAATGCCTTCTTAGGGTATCAGTTTCCAACTGGAGAGCAGAAAGGAGGAATTCCACAGGGGTCAGTGGCATTTGGCCATGGGGAAATGGGGCTGGGGTGGGACAATCTTTGGAAGAAAATGAGATTTTATCCCAGACCTCAGCCCRGTGATCCGGCAGGTCAGGAACTGCTCCCGCAGGTCGCTCTGACGGTACAAGTGATTCATCTGAAATTAAAACATCAGTAAATATTGATGAGCTTGAGCACTGTGGGGGATTCTTTAGGCCAGCAGGAGGGACTTGAGCTCTGGAGGAACACCAGGGTTGTTTTTTTGCCGGTTGGATTTCATAAGAATTAGGTTTTCCTTTGGAAAGGCCAATCTCATCTTCAGATTCCTGAATTTTTTGTCCCCAAATGCTGATTTTTTTTAATTTTTTTTTTTTTTTTTTAATTCAGACATAAATCTTTGGCAGTTGCTTCAAATCCTGACCAGCCAAACATATCCTCAAAYACCTCCTCACCTTGTTGGTGATGCTTTCCACTGCTGCTCTGTATTCTGGAGACTGGGGGTCGGGGTTGGTGAGGTTTTCATTGATTATCCTGAAGCTCAATCTGTAGCCCAGGGTGGCTGCAGTCATGAGAGGCTTTCTGGTGCCAGCTGTGTCTGTGATGGGGAAGCCTAAATCAAAAGGGCAGCGTGAATTTATTTTGAGTTTAAATCCATACAAAGCAGGATAGGTACATCCCTGCTTAGACCATTTCATGAAACACCAAAATTCTCCATGAATTTGTGCGATTTAAGGATTTAAGGGATGGAAGTGCTGCCAGAACGGCAATATTTTTTTGGAATTGGTTCGGTCAGTGTGTCAAACCTTACAGAAAACCAACAAACTAAAGAGTCCATCAGTGATGGATGAGGAATGACCTCCAGGAGATCCCAAAATCCTGAAATCCTCATGGCTGCTCACCATCGATTTGCAGGCTGCTCCTGTCCAGGCTGTAGTGGCCCAGTTTGGTGCCGTTGTTGGTCATTGTGCTCAGCTCCTGGTAAAGCTTTTCTCGGTCAAAYGTGGCCAGGCTGGCGTTGTCCCTGTAGCTGCACACGGCGTCCACTCTGGTGTCATCCCTGTGCCTTCCAGACCTGGGGAAAAGTGTCARGAATGTCCTTTGGGACACTGMAGAACTCCCTGTGGGGTTTTAGGACACTCTGGTGTCATCCCTGTGCCTTCCAGACCTGGGGAAAAGCATCAGGAATGTCCTTTGGGACACTGCAGAACTCCCAGTGGGGTTTTAGGACAGATCCCAAACCCTCAGTGCCATTGGGCTCCTGCACCCTTCACCAGGCTCTGCAKAACTGGGGTGATGATGTTTAGATACCAAAATTATTTCACAGAAAAAAAAAAAACAACCCTAGCTGGACAGAGAGGTGTCACTGGTTTTGTTTTCTGGACTTGGAACAGCTACGGTAACTCGAGATTGAAGGTGCAGGTGAAGAAATGGTTAATTGGACTTTTTAKGACTATTTTAGGTGTTTTATATTTAGGTAATTTTGTATTTCAGAGATATTTAATTTTAAAATAATTTCAGATRCTTTCAGTGTCTGCAGGGAGGGTTCAGAGAAGGGACCAGGCTCTGCTCCCTGATGATGAGGAATAGGACAAGAGAAATTGATGCCCAGAAACTTCCGGAAAGTGAAGAACTCTTTCCCTATGCAGTGACCAAGCACATTTTCCAGAAAAGTTGTGGAATCTCCTCACTGGAGATGTTCCAGAGCCATCTGGACACAGTCCATGTGCTCTGGGATGTCCCAGCTGGAGCAGGGAGGTGGCACCAGATGACCCTTCCAACCTGACCCATCCCGTGATCCCGGAATTCTGAGTCTTACCTGAATCTCATGGCTTTACATCCTATGTAGACAGAGCCTATGCTGCTCCTTTTGAACAGAGGGTCAAGCTGTCAAAAAAGAAAAAAGGACAATTAAGAGGGGGGAATCACATCCTGAGTTTAAAGCAGGAGGATTTGGGTCACCACCATGACCCAAGAGGGGCACGAGCAGAGCCAGACTCACATAGTGGTTCATAACTTTCACCGTGGAGCTGAATTTGCGGGAATTTGGGGAGTCCAGATCTGTGGTGTAGTGGAGGTTGGTCAGGGTGAAGTTCAGTGTGAAATTCTTGGGTGTTGGTTTTGGTGCAGCTGTGGTGCTCCGAGCTGGAAGCAAAGAGGAGAAGGATTAGGGATTTCTTACAAAAAAAGCTGTTTTCACTTTCAAAACATCCCTAATCCCAGCACATCTCAAGGCTACTCTGAAAAATCTCTTCCTCCTTGATTTTCAGAGGGCACCACTCCTTTGAGAGTGTCCCCTAAAATGAGTTTGGCAAAACGAATATGGCAAAACGAATTTGGCAAAACAAACGTGGTAAAACAAACTTGGCAAAACAAATTTGGCAAAATAAATTTGGCAAGACGAGCTTGGTAAAAATTAATTTGGCAAAGTGAATTTGGTAAAACAAATTTGGGAAAATGAACTTGGCAAAATGAATTTGGCAAAACTAATTTGGGAAAATGAATTTGGGAAAAATTAACTTGGCAAAATGAATTTAGGAAAACGAATTTGACAAAATTAACTTGGCAAAACAAATTTAACAAAATACTTACGGGATCTCCCGAGGGGTTCATTGTAACCTGGGAAGGAAATGAAAGAGAAAGAGTTATGTAAGAGAGCATCAGCTTGGGAGAATGAAAGTGGAGAGGGGGTGATTAAAAGGATGACTTGGGAATGAATCATCAGAACCAGGCCCCAAGGGCGTGAATGCATTAAACAAACAAAGCTCAGGAAGAACGAGGTGTTTTGGAAGAGCAGGGCTACAATGAAAAAATGTGTGTGCCAAAGTTTAATTCAACAGTGTGGGACAGAAACCAGGTGAAATGTTCACAGGCAGTTGAATGATTGAGTCAAGACTAAAATAAGGCTGCTCTTCATTGTAATATAGAAATGGAAATCTTCAAAAATGTTGATATGATAGGATTTTAAACTTCATCTCACACAGAGAAATTATGCAGAAAACGCCAGACCTTCTCCTCAAGGTCACTTTTTAAACACTGAGGTGATCCCTGAGATCCAAGGTGATCCCAAACTGCTCCAGTGCCTGGAGGAATGAGGAAATCCAACACTCACCGTTGACATAGAGGCTCTTGTTGTCCAGGCTGTAGATTCCCAACTTGGTGACACCATTTGTCATTCCCTTCAGCTCTTGGTAAATGTCAGATGGGACAAACTCGGGCACTTGGGAGCCCTTTCCATAGCTGCAGATGGTGTCCACTCCTGTGCTTTCCCTGTTCTTCCCTGGCCTGAGGAATTGAATATCATGGAGCTTCCGTTATTAAAAAAATCTGTGGGTTTTGTTTTTTCTGATGTGATTAAAAACCCTCCAAATAAATCTGCCCAGATGAAATTATTGATATGTGGCCTTACAAGGAAAAGGACTTTGAAAGATAAAGACCATATAAAAGGGCACAGAAGCTTTAATATTAATTTATATATTTAATTTATATAATTTGTAACTAAAAATCATTATTATTTCATTATAATGAAAGCAACTACTTGAAAAAGGAAAAGAATCATTMTTAAAGTATCAGGCAAATTAAGGAAATTCATTTGCTGCAGTTCCAAGTAAATCTCGCCAGTCATTGCTCACCTGAATCCTGYCACTTTGCAGCCAGTGAAATGGGGGCCAATGCTGCTCTTCTGAAGCAGGGGSTCAATCTGGCAAAGAAGAGTCTTTGTGAAGAAGGGAACCCCAAAATCCTGGGGGGATTTCAGTGAAAAAACAACGGGACTTTGGCTTACGTAGTGTTTCACTATTTTCTCAGTGGAGCGGAATTTGCGGGAGTTTGGTGCCTGCAGGTCTGTGGTGAACATGAGGTTGGTTATGGTGAAGTTCAGGGTGAAGTGCTCTGGGAGTGTTCCTGGATTTTGTGTGGTGACTGATTTTACTGCTGCAAGAGAGAACAGAATTGTCAAGGATCAAATAAGAACAGGATATTCACAAAACCTTGCTGTTAATGGGTTTCTTAGAGAAAAACCCCATGTGAATGTGATCCCACCCTTCAGACATTGTGTAATGTTACAAACATTGCCAAATCAGCAGGAAACAAAATCAATTTGTGCCTTAAAGCAGCTTGTAAAATTTGTATCTGGTTTTAAATATACTTACAGGATGGACTCTGAGGTTCATTGTAATCTGAAAAACAAACGGGAAATTATTAGGAAAATATTCTAAGAAAGTGTCAGCAGAATTAAATAYGTGAGTTTTTATTACAAGATTGTGGTTATTGAATTCAGGACCTCTAACTTGGTAACTGAYAGGGTTTTGCCCTTTAATTCTTGCTCTCTGTTTTGAGAGGTGAATCAAATCCTCTTCATTCTCATTTCAAATTACTCTGTGTCAACACTGAAGGTTGGGCTTGATCTCAGAGGTCTTCTCCAACTATAAATATTCAATGATTCCAACAGAGAATCCCAGAATGGTTTGAGATTAAAAGTAACTTAAAAATCATCCATTCCAACCTCTMTGCTGTGGGCAGGGATGACTTTCACTAGACCAGGATGCTCMGAGCTCCATCMCACATGGCCTCAAACACACCCAGGGACAGGGAATCCACAATTTTTTGGGGAATAATGTCTTGAGGCGGTCTCACCATTGACGTAGAGGCTCTGGCTGTTGAGGCTGTAGTGTCCCAGCTTGGTGATGCCATCGGTCATTTTGCTCAGCTCATGGTAAATGGTTGCTCTGTTGAATTTGGGATCAGAAGGCTCGTCCCTACAGCTGCACATGGCATCCACTCCCGTGTCATCCCTGTTCTTCGTGGACCTGGCAAACAAGGTTTACTCATTATTGAGAAATCTATCTTAGCTTTAATATATGATCAGCAATATGGATTGGGAGAAATCTCTGAGAAAACGCTCAGAGATTAATTGAATACTGAGAAATTGGAATTTTAAGATGCAGGGAATGGGGATTTCTGCCAGGCTGGCTCTTACCTGAATGCCATTACTTTGCAGCCAATGTAAGCTGGACCAATGCTGCTCCTTCGGAGTAAAGGATCAATCTGGAAGTGGAATAACAGCATAGAAGTGAGTAAAATGTCCTGGTGAAGGTAAGAGATGAGAGACAGTGAGAGAACCATGCCCTCCTTGGTTCTGCCAGACTTACATAGTGGTACATGACTTTTTCTGTTGACTTGAATCTCCTGGAGCTGGGTTTCTCCAGATCTGCAGTGAACTGGAGGTTGGTTATTGTGAAGTTCAGGGTGAAATTCTTTACTGCTGGTGCCAGAGGTTGGGTGYTTTGATCTGCAGCTGTAATGGGAAAGGGAAGTTTTTGCTTAAAAATACAATTTCTGTTAAACATCCCAAGTGGGATAAGAAAAATTCCCAGATATTCCAGGTGGCTTCAAGCTGTGGTTCCCTAACAGGCTCCTGGATTCTCTTAACTACTACTCTACTGTTTTACAGACCAGCAGTGCTCTTGTTTGATTAACCCAACCTGCTCTTTTAGCAGTTGCTAATTAACAAAATCTTCCTGCTCCCCATTTTCTCTTTAAAGGTACTCACATAGTTCAGGCTGCACTTC
This sequence comes from Malurus melanocephalus, assembly GCF_030028575.1. Lineage (NCBI taxonomy): Eukaryota > Metazoa > Chordata > Aves > Passeriformes > Maluridae > Malurus > Malurus melanocephalus. Next base: position 2,309 of record NW_026625260.1, on the reverse strand, counting down.
ATTGTGACCTGTGGGGGGAAGAAAAGAGACAGGATTTGAGAAGGTGCCTTAGGGTTAGGAAGGTTTGGCACACTCTGGAATATAGAACATGTCTGAGGGTTCCTGGGTAAACATTTCCTTGGAATGACTGATTTGGTGACTGTCCAGGCATAAATGCACATTGATCCTGTTGGCACAGTGCTGTTTTTCCTAGCAGTACACAGATTTCTCCYTTTCCTAGGGATGCTGAGCAGGAATTTACCCATTCCCTAAATCCGGTTTAGAATCACAGAATCGTATGGGTTTGAAGGAAACTTAAAGATCATCAAGCTCCAACCACGCTGCCATAGCCAAGAAAATATTTAATTTCTATTAACCATTAACAAATCTTTATGGATTATTTTGTGAAGTGAGGATAAGTTCAAGTGCTGTTCCTTGACCTTGAGAGGTAAAACCTCATATTTTCTGGAGAAGTTCATAGATAGAATACTTGAAATTAGTGTAACAGAGATAGTATACTTGAAAAAGGTTGATTTTACTATATTTAAAAAAAAATAGGAGGTGAAAATATAAATGTATATAGAGTAAATATAAAAAATAATATAATAATATAAATATTATTATATATAATAATATAATATATTATATTATTATATATAATTATTATAATATTATAGATCTGTTTAGATGTATCTAAATATATCTATAAATAATATAATAACATAATATAACATAATATAAGTATTAAATAATAATAGAAATAATATAATATATATAAAATATAAATGTATGCATGTTTCTATAAACCTAACAAAAACAACGAGAGATAGAGTGGAGTGAAAGAACAGAAAGTACGAGAAAGTACGAGAAAAAAAAAGGAATGAATTAGTGAATGAATATGAAAATATACAAACTAATTTAAGTATAGAAAGTCACGTATATGAAAATGAGAGAAATCAAAAATATTTGTCACCGTTGACGTAGAGGCTGTTCCTGTCCAGGCTGTAGGGGCCCAGCTGGCTGATGCCTCTGGTCTTGTTGCTCACTTGCTGGTACAGCCCCACCCTGTCCAAAGKCGCRSCCRAGGGCTCCTTGCTGTAGGTGCACACGGCGTCCACCCGCGTCTGGTCCCTGTCACTGCCCGGCCTGAAAAACAAACAGTCCTCCCTCAGCACCCTGCTATGCATGTTCTCTTTCCAAGGTTGGGTTTTGGAGTTTTCATTGGCATGAATGGAAATGCTCAGTCTGACTTCCCAAAATGTTAATGTGTTTGGTGGCAAGACAGTGCTCTTCACCTTCACTAATGCTTTGGGACACTGGATAGAGGAGAGTGCCTGGAAGAACTTTAAAAAAATTCTTGAGTTTAAAAAATAATTTTAGCCTACAATATGCAAAGATGAGAGTACAGGCTTTGAGCGGGTTATCTAAATGGGAATGGCATCAGGGTTGACAGCCTGGAGCGGGATGGCGTTAGGGAGAATATCTGACCTCCAAACAAGAGGAGCACATGGTTGTGATCAGGCGCATTATGTGAGGGCAGGCCTTGAAAAGGGACACTGGTGTGCAAGTACTACCTGAGACCTGTTGTTTGACATCCTTGGAAATCACGGCCAATGGTGCTTTTCTTCATCAGGCGGTCGAGCTGTCAAGGGGAGAGGTTTCACAATTAAGCCATGAATAACTCTCTTGGAGTTGATGAGTACATGAGATCAGTGAGGTCAAGCATATCGCTCAGTGCAGATCCATTTACCATGGTGTTCATAACCCTTCGTGTAGATCTGAACTTGGCTGAGTCAGGGTTCTCCAGGTCGGAAGTGTAGGGAAGGTTGGTGATGGTGAAGTTGACAGTGAAACGCTCCAGGGTGGCAGGTGTCGTTGGTGGAGCTGGAAGAGGCAAAGATGTGGAATATAAAGAGGCAAAGAGCCAGGGTGGTGAGGCTCTGCTTGGACAAAAACAGAGGTCTCCTGCCAGCCCTGATATCCAAGGAGAAGGCTGCTAGGGAAACCATATCCCCACGATTTCAAGCCCCAGCCAACAGCCCCCACTGCCCTAAAGGAGGCCAACGTGACGCATGTGCTGCCCTGTGATCCCATCCCAGCCCTGAAAGGTACTCACTGGTCAGCACTGGCTGTTCGTTGTAGCCTGGGGAAAGACAGAGACAGAGGGTCAGCAGCTGARCTKGCCAAGGGGCAGCGCTGGCCCAGGGCTGCCATGGCACAGCACAGGAGGCCGAGCAAGGAGCGCCGCTCACCGTTGACGTAGAGGCTGTTCCTGTCCAGGCTGTAGGGGCCCAGCTGGCTGATGCCTCTGGTCTTGTTGCTCACTTGCT
>NW_026625259.1:13422-15428 GCF_030028575.1 Malurus melanocephalus | reverse complement strand
TTTGATCCGTCCGAGCCCCTTTTGATCCATGTGAGCCCCTTTTGATCCATCTGAGCCCCTTTTGATCCGTCCGAGCGCCGTTTGATGCAGCCGCTGTGTCCAGTCCTGGCCACCCCGCGCTGGTGGCATCCGCAGGGCAGGGGCCGGGTGGCAGGAGGTGCCAGCTGGCAGCGAGCCCRGCAGCTGCCATAGCCCGGCCCTGCCCCAAAAGCAGCGTTGTTCCCCCCAAGGAGATGAAATGTTTCACAGGATTTTTGTTCAAGGTGGATTTTTAAATTTTAAAATATTAAMTGAAGAGCCATCCTGCTGTGCTTCCAGAGGGTTCTGGCTCTTCCCAGCCGGTTTAAACCCCCTCCCAAGGGCCTGGGTGGGATCTGAGCTGGCAGAGCTGGGGCTCAAACCACCACCAAGACCGCAAAACCGCACTGGGCTGCGCTGAGCTGGGCCAGGAGCACCCGGCTGCTGCACCCAGAAGGTCCCAAAGCGGGACACGGTGATCCCACTGTGCCCTGGGAAGGTCCCTTTGCCCCCCTGAACCTCACCTGGGCGGGGGCTGGGCACGGCCCGAAGCCGAGGGACGCCAGAGCTGCCACAGCCAGGCCGTGCATCAGCAGCTGGTGCATTTGGGAGGTTTGAATCAGCATCAGCTCCATCAGATCTGCGGGAAACGAGAGATGCCGGGAGCTCCCGCGCCGCAGAGGGACCGGGCAGGGGGGCACGGCCGTGGGATGGGGCAGCCCCGAGGCTCCTCCCTGTTCCCGAGCCGCGGGAGCAGAGCCAGACTCCCCCCAGCCCCATTTGGAAGGCCCGTGGGGCGTTTAAAAATTATTTTGCCTGGATGAAGCTCGGGAATTGCCGTGTTTGAGGCTTTTCTTGCTGGCCGATGTGACCCCACAGCTGGGCTGGCTCACAGCGGTGATTACCGGGCCGGGGGCACCAGGCTTCCCTTCCCACCCACTCTGGGCAGGATTTCTCCAGCCCTGGAAGTGCTCAGGGACTTGGCAAAGCCCCTGCCTTGGCACCGGTGACAGAATGTTCTTGGGGTGACACCGAGCATGCCAGGGCCAGCTCTGCCCTGGACACGGGGGGTTGGGAGCTCCCCAAAGGGGCAGGGGTGGGGGCTGGACCATGGGGGTGATCCCAGGATCCCAATCCCCCCTCTCTGGACCATGGGGGTGACCCCAGAACACTGGGGGTGATCCCAGGATCCCAATCCCCGCTCTCTGGACAGTGGGGGTGATCCCAGGATCCCAATCCCCGCTCTCTGGGCACTGGGGGTGATCCCAGGATACCAATCCCTGCTCCCCAGAGGAGTTCCTGGTGAGGAGCAGGGTGGGGATGCTCGGTGCCTCCTGAGTCCCTGCCTGGCTCCCCACATGGAGCTGGACCCCAGGGCAGTGTCCTGTGTCCTGTGTCCCTGTTCCCTTGGCTGGGAGTGGCAGTGAGGCCAATCCATGCAGGGGAAACACCGAATCCGGCTCTGCAACCCTAAAAAACATCCCAACTTCCCACAGGTGTGACATTCCCCAAAACCTTGCAGGATCCCCTGAGATCCTGCTGGCTCTGTCCACCCAGAGCAGCTGTGGCTGCCCCTGGATCCCTGGCAGTGCCCAAGGCCAGGCTGGACATTGGGGCTGGGAGCAGCCTGGGACAGTGGGAGGTGTCCCTGCCATGGCWGGGGTGGCACTGGGKGGGAKTTRRGGTCCCTCCCAACCCAAACCATTTTAGGATTCCCTATCTCCATGACCTGGAACTAGGGTAAAAAAGGGGTTGGGCACCCCAATGCCCCATTTGCCAGATCCCAAAGGCTTCAGAGCTGCAGGGTCGGGCTCCCAAGACACCGGGGTGACTGTCCCTGCAGCCAGAAACATCCCAGCACATCCTGGGGCTCTGTGGGATTTGGGAACATCGCAGCACATCCTGGGGCTCTGTGGGATTTGGGAACATCCCAGCACATCCTGGGGCTCTGTGGGATTTGGGAACATCCCAGCACATCCTGGGGCTCT
>NW_026625259.1:5418-11977 GCF_030028575.1 Malurus melanocephalus | reverse complement strand
GGTCCCCGGCCGCTCCCCGCTCCATGGCCCGGGCGCTGCCGCAGGAGCCGGGATGGTTTCCAGGGCTCCCGGGAGAAACAAACCCTGCCTGGAGGGAGGCTCGGCAGGGCCGGGAATGTCCCCGGGCTGGTTTTCCCGGCAGCAAATCCCCGGGGATACTGGGGATAGTGGGGATACTGGGGATACTGGGCTGGGGTGTCCGTGTGTCCTCTCAAGCTGGCCGTGTCCCCTGCCCTGTGTCTCGCCTCTGGGGCTGAGGAGGGGCGGGGAGCAGGTAATGGGGTCTGAGCCTCGTTAGGGAACGGGAGGGACACTGGATTTATGAATCTCCCCAACACTGGGGATGCGATCCCCCAAGTCTCCCCAAAATTTGAGATGGGACCCCCAGAGACCCTGTAAATTCGGGGATGGGATCCTCAAACATCTCCCCTAATACTGGGGATGGGAGTTCCAGAAAACCCCGAAAGTCTTCCCGGAATTGGGGATGGGACCCCCAGAGATGTCCCTAAAAATGGGGCTGGTCCCAGGATGTCATTCAGCCTCGGTGCCACCCCGGGTGTCCCCAGGCTGTCCGTGTCACCGTGCCAGGTGCCCCGGGGCTGTCCCCCACTGCTCCACATCCTGAGGGTTTTTTCTCCCTAAAAAAGTTGGGGATGGGATAACCGAACATCTTCCCTATAATTTGTGTAGGAACCCCAGAGATGCTCAAAAATCTTCCCAAAAAATTGGGGGGTGGGCACCACAGAAACCCACCAAAATCTCTGTAATATTGGGGATGGCACCCCCATAGACTCCCCTAAAATTGGGGATGGAACCCCCAGAGACTCCCCCAAAATTGGCTACGGGACCCCAGAAGCTCTCAGGTCTCCGGGGGGCAGACACCCCCCGATCGCAGCCCCCCGGTGTCAGGTACCTCCCCCTCCCCGGCCGTTCCTCGGGAACATTCCCGCAGGTATCGCACCCCGAGCCCCCCAGCGCCCATCCACGAGCTTTCCCCGAGGATCCCGCTCTTCTCGGGGACAAATCTCTCCCAAAACTCCCGGTCCGCCCCGGAACGGCACCGGAGACCCGTTCCCAAATTCCCGCTCCAGCCCCCCTGCCTCAGCCCGGGGCGCTTGGCTCCATTCCGGGCTCTTTTCTGCTCGGTTGGATTTCTCCTGGTTCTGCACTTCTCCAGCCCCTTCGAGATTGTTCCTCCGCCCTTTGTTCCAATCCCAAATTCCCATTATTTGCACATTTAATCGCTGCCTTGCCGCCCGTTTTGGCAGAGCCCGGCTGGGCTGAGCCCGAGCCCATCTCCTCTCGGGAGGTTCCAGCGGGGTGAGGAGGAGGAGGGTGAGGAAGGCTCRTGAAGGGTGACAGAGAGCTGCTCCGAGTGACCCCAGCCCTCCCATGGCAGCCCGAGACACTCGGGGGTCATTGTGGACAGAGGGGAGAGGGAGAGGGAGGAAGAGGAAGAGAAAGAAGAAAAATAAGGAGAAAAGTAAGGAGAAAAAAAAAGGGAAAAAGGAAAAAAATGAGGAAAAGGAAAAAAAATAAGGAAAAAAGGGGGAAAAATAAGGGAAAAAGGGAAGAGAAGGAAAAAATAAAATAAAAAAAATAAGGAAAAATGAAGAAAAACAAGGGAAAAAATAAGGAAAAATAAGGAAACAAGGAGAAAGTAAGGAAAAGGGGGGGAAAGGAAAAAATAAGGAGGAAAAATAAGGAAAAAAATAAGGAAAAAATAAGGAAAAAATAAGGAAAAAGGAAATAAAAAGGAAAATAAGGAAAAAATAAGGAAATGAAAACATAAGGGAAGAAGGAAAGAAGAAGGAAAAAAGGAAAGAAGGAAAACAGGAAAGAAGAAGATAAAAGGAAATAGGGAGAAGAAAGTAGAGGAAAAGAAAGAAAGAGAAGGAAAAAACGAAAGAAGAAGAAGGAGAAAGGAGAAGGAGGGAATTTGGGAAACTCTTGTGCCAAAGCAAGCACAAACCAAGGCTGGGCCCAGGGGTGCGGTGCCACAGGGTGGGGTCAGGACAGGCTCAGCTCCGGGGTCTGCCTGTCCCCAGTCCGTCCCCTGTCCCCAGCCCATCCCCAGCCTGTCCCCAGTCCCTTTTAAACCCCTCAGAGCGTCCCATCAGCTCAGCTCCCAAACCTCTGCAGARCTCAGGGACCCGGAATTAGGGCTGAGGGTGGGGTGGGGGCAGGAGCACCCCTGACCCCGGGATGGGCAGGAGGGGTCTGAGTGCCAGGACGGGCACTGACCAGGAGGGCAGAGCATGGGCACGGGGCAGTGGAGGTGCCCAGGACACAGTGCTGGCCCCAGGACACCCCCAGGTCACCTTTCCCAGCCGGCAGTGCTGCTCCAGCTGGAGCTGCCACCTCTTGTGTCCCCCTCATCCCCTCACTGGGCAGARGTGACAGCCCAGGACCTGTTTGTGTTCCACACCTTGGAGCACCTGGGGGCAGCACAAAAAACATCCGCGTGTGCATCAGGAAAATACAGGAGGGATCAGGAAAAAATACAGGAGGGATCAGAAATAAAACCCAGGAGGGATCAGAAATAAAAAACAGGCGGGATCAGAAATAAAACCCAGTCGGGAACAGGAAAAACCCAGGAGGGATCCAAGGATCCTCCAGTTCCAACAGGGACAGACCCCCCCTGTGCCCTGGAAGGGTCACTCTGCCCAATCCCACCCCAGGAGGAGCCGTGGCCAGGGACCCTGAGGATGCCCCGCAGTGAATTTGAGAGCTCTGGAACCCCTCTCTTACCGAACTCTGCGATTCCTTCCAGAAACCCCGCAAACGTCCCCCCTGCACCCAGCCCAGAGCCGGGAGCTCAGCTCCAGCCCTTCTCAGCTGGATCCCACCAAGAGCTGCGCTTTGGACCAGGAATTTTCCTTTCCAGAACATGAGGTTTTCCCTTCCTTTTCAGGGGATCCCAGTCCGCGGGGACCAGGAGGGACCGGGACCGTCTGTCACCCCCTCGGGCTGGGTGGGTGCTCCTGGAACGGGATCGGGGGATCCAGCCGCTCTCTGCTTTCAGGGCATCAACGAGATTTGGCGGATGAGCGCCGCAGAGCAGCCGGGGACCGGTCGGGCCCGGAGCACCKGGARCACCGGGAGAGCCGGGAGAGCCGGGARCACCGGGAGMRCCGGGAGMRCCGGGAGMRCCGGGAGMRCCSGGCCGGTGATGCATGGAGCCGGGCCGAACCGCGCTGTGGCACGGCAGCAGTGCCACCCCGAGCTGCCCCGGATAGCGGAGTGGACAGCACATCCCTTGCGCAATTTCCCTTCCCCGGAGACCAAAGCGGAGCCAGCGGGATTCCCGAGGTGAGGAAAGCCCGGCAGAACCGGCAGCCTTKCCCAAGAGCCGGGGAAGGTGAAGAAAGCGCCGCTGAGGCAACGCATCCCCCCGTCCCTGCTGCCTCCGAGCACCAAACCAGCCCYAAACCCGTTTGTCACCTCCCACGGGAACAACTCCGGGTGTGGGGTGGCGGTTTGGGGGCTGCTGTCCCCAGCGCTGTCCCCGCCCCACTGTCACTTCAGGCACTCAGGACGCATCTCTGGGATGCTGGGATGGGTTTAAAYTCCTCATTTTGAACGATAACTACAAAAAAATTCCCTTTCCAGGAAATTTCACGTTGCCGGTGCTGTGATCCTAACGGTCCCCGAGCTGTCACCCAGACACGGAGGGCTGTCCTTCTTCCCAATTTCCCTTCCCTTTCACCTTCCACGGAGCCCGGAATCCAGGCAGAGGGAGCTGGTGTGAGGCGAGGACCCCATTGGGCTGTAGGGTGGGATGGAGGCAGCGCCATCAGGAATCCCAGCCCGCCCTAAATGAGCGCCTGTCACCCGCAGGAAGATCCCCGTCAGTGATTCCTGTCAGCGGCTTCCTTTGCTTTGGAAAGGCTGAGTCACCCCGGATTCCCGGGGAGGGACCGATGGCACCGCCCGTGGCCGCGGGGCAGCCTCGGGGACATTCCTGGGGACCTGGCAGCGACACAATCGCCACTGGCACACTCCTGCCAGCCCGGAGCTGTGCTGCCACACCGGAGCCGCGTCCCCGATGCAAATCCTCCCATCCCGTCCTGTCCTCTCCTCCCTGCCGCTGTCACTCGAACAGACGCGGCCACCCCGTGTGGGACCACCGGGCTGGGCTGGATTTGGGSTCGGGATTTGCCGACCAGCGAGTTCGCCCCCATTTCTGTCCCCAAAGGTGACAAGGACCCGCGGACGGCAGGGCTGGACGGGTCACCCGCGGCGGGAAGGAGGTCAGGACACCACGGGCTGTCCCTGCTCCTCCGCGCAGGATCGGGAGCAGCTCGGGAATGTGCGGGTCAGGCACCACCCGAGGGATCCCGGGGCTCTCCATCCTCCTGCGAAATCAGAATTCAYATCCCCATTTCCCAATTCCCAATTTCCCCATTTCCCATTTCCCAATTCCCTCTGCCTTCCCCACCAGCCCGGCCGCCTCCAAACCTGGGGACAAACCCCTCAGCCCGTTTGTCACGAAATGACCCCAAATCGGCCTCGAGGGGACACCGGGGGCGGCCACCACGGCCCCCGAGCAGCCCCCGTGGGGCTCTTTGTAGCGGGGACGGTTTAATCCGGGTTTAGGCTCCGTCCCAAGTGTTTATGGGTTGTTGGAAAATGAAATGATTAATTTGGGTGGTGCCGTTTCAGATGTTTATGAGCCTGGCCCGGCCTCAGCTGCTTTAGTGTCAGCGTAACCCCGGGCTCAGCCTTTGCCTCCTCATTACGGCAAGAGAGGGTTCGGAATTACCGCGGASCCGGGGCTTTTATCTGCGTTTTTAGGGTGATTTAATTTACAGAGAAACTCTTGATGAGAATCCCCCAAAATTGAGGATGGGAGCCGCAGAGACTCCCCCAAAATTCTCCCCAAAATCGCGGATGGGACATCCAATGTCTTCCCAAAATATTTGGGGATGGGGCTCCCAAAGTCTCTCCCCAAAACCTCCCAAAATTAGGGGTGGGAACCAGAGAAATCCCCTTAAAATCTCCCCTAAGTTGGGGAATGGGACCCTCAAAAATCTCCCCAAAATTTGAGATGGGACTCCCAGAAACTTCCAAGTCCCCCCAAAACTGGAGATGGGGAAACACAGGGACCTCTTCTCAAAATCGGGGATGGGACATCCAATGTTTCTCCAAAATACTCGGGATGGGACTCCTCCTGAAAATTTGTTTGGCAGCCCCAGAAACCCCCAAAATTGGGGGTGGGACCCCCAAAATCTCACAAAATTATGAATGGGACCCAAAAATCTCTCCAAAATTGGGAATGGGACCCTCAAATATCTCCCCTAATACTGAGGATGGGACTCCCAGGAGCCCCCAAAGTTCTCACCAAAATTGGGGGTAGGAACCACAGAAACCCCTTCAAAATCTCCCCAAAATTGGGGATGGAACTCCCAGAAACCCCCAAAATTCTCCCCAAAATTGGGACGGGAACCACAGAAACCCCCTTAAAATCTCCCAAAGATTGGGGATGGGAGCCCCAGAGATCTCCCAAAATTGGGTTTGAGACCCTCAAACCTCTCCCCTAATATTTCAGATGAGGCCTCCAGAGACTCCCCCAAAACTGTGGATGGGAGTCCTAGAAACGTCCAGAAGTCTCCCCAAAATTGGGGATGGGAACCCAAAATGTGAGTTGGGAGCCCTCAAGTGTCCCAAAATTGGATTTCCTGTTATTAAAATAACTAAAAATAATTAAAATGGTGCAGTTTGAGGATGAATTCCCCTGCTGGTGAGGCGGGAGCTTTTGAGCAGGGAGAATTCCATAAATACATTTATTTGACATATCCACAATACATATTTATACAGATTTTACACAAATTTGTATATTTACAGATCTGTAATTATAGAGTTTTCCACAAGAAGAGCCCAGAAGATGCTCAGGGGTCTCAGGGGTGCAGCTCGGGGTGCTCCTTGTCCATCCCAGCTCGTTCCTGGGGTCCCCAAGGTCCCCCGGCTCTGCTTTGGCAGCGAGGTGACAACACCCGGCACTCACCGAAACACTAAAATCACCCAAAATCACTCAGTATCACCCAAAATCACCCAAACCCACCAAAATCACGGCACCAAAACCTGGGTTGGGCAGAGTCGGGGTCATTTTCAGAGGGTGTGGAGCCCGTCCTGGGATTTTAGGGGCAGGGGGGAATTTTGGGGTGTCCKAGGGAGGGGCAAGATGGGGACAGGGATGGGGACAGGGACGGGAGCCTGGGGCCAGCAGAGCCTCCTGCCACCGCGGGGCAGGGCTGGGACGAGCATCCCTGTCCCCCCAGGCCGCCTCGGCGTCCCCCGCCCCCCATTCCCTCTGCGCCCCCTCTCCCCCAGCCCCTCCCCGGCACATCCCGGGGTCCGGGGATGGCTCCGTGTCCCCGCTGTGGGCGCGGCTGGCGGGTCCCGTGTCGCCGGTGGGTGCTGGGGGGGCAGTGCCAGCCTGGGGGTCCCTCCCGAGCTCCGGCCAACCCCGGCACGGGGAGGGGAAGGGGAGGGAGGAGCCTCCCGATGGCAAATCCCGGAGCGGGGACACCCAGGACAGCGGAGAGACGGAGCGCAG
>NW_026625259.1:2158-3895 GCF_030028575.1 Malurus melanocephalus | reverse complement strand
GAAAGGAAAGGAAAGGAAAGGAAAGGAAAGGAAAGGAAAGGAAAGGAAAGGAAAGGAAAGGAAAGGAAAGGAAAGGAAAGGAAAGGAAAGGAAAGCTGGGCAGCGGGAGCATTGGGGGTTTTGAGATCCCTTCCAACCCCACCCATCCCACAATTCCACCTCTTCCCGCCTCTCCCAAGGTGCGAGGGACCCATCCCGACTGCTCCATCGTGCGGCACTTCCAGGAGCGAGAAGCGGAGTGTCTGGAGATGATCCGGAGCGAGAGCCAAGCCCCGGGGCAGGGAGGTGAGGACAGCCCGGGATCCGCTCCTCGGGAGCAGGGCAGGAGTTCCTGAGGGACTGTGGAGGATGATCCCGGGTGGGGTTTGCAGAGCAGAAAATCAGGGATTTCCAGGAAAAGGGAGAGCAGTGCCCTCCCTTTTCAAGGTCAATGGGAATCCCTGGAAAATCCCAAAAATACTCCTGCAGGGAAAAGGGGGAATGAGGGGCACAAACAGCAGAGACTCAGCCCTGGTGGATTTAGGGAATCATGGAATGGTTTGGGTGGGAAGGGACCTCAAATCCACCCAGTGCCACCCCTGCCATGGGCAGGGACACCTCCCACTGTCCCAGGCTGCTCCAAGTCCTGTCCAGCCTGGCCTTGGGCACTGCCAGGGATCCAGGGGCAGCCACAGCTGCTCTGGGCACCCTGTGCCAGAGCCTCAGCACCCTCCCAGGGAACAATTCCTTCCCAATTTCCCATCCATCCCTGCCCTCTGGCACTGGGAGCCGTTCCCTGTGTCCTGTCCCTCCATCCCTTGTCCCCAGTCCCTCTCCAGCTCTCCTGGAGCCYCTTCAGGCCCTGGCAGAGACTCTGAGCTCTCCCTGGATCCTTCTCACCCTCACAGGGAAGGATTTATGGAATGTGGCAGTGCTGGATTGGTCCATGACAACAGTGTCGCCACCTCACATCTGCTCTCTTTCCCAATTTCATTAATTTTACTTCCAAAAATTTTTTTTGAGCAGCATRATTTTTCCATATCCCGGATTTTAACTCAATTCACCAGTTGAAAAACCAATTTTAAAGCGCTGCTTTTGAACATAATTTTTTTTTTTAATTGAGTCTCGGCTTCCATCCAAAACCAGAATGGCCCAAATCCTGGGCAAAAAATTGTCACCTGGAGGATAAGGAATKCGTCATTCCAGGGGTTTCATCTCATAGCAGTGAGAAATGAAGACATGAATGAAGCAATAAATGCACATGAGGGTGGTACGATCGCTTAAGTAACTCTGCAGAGATGTCATTTATCCTTCAGCTTAGCAGGGAAAAGCCAAATTGATTGGAAAAGGTCCCTCCTGCAGCCCGGACAGGGAAGGAATCTCACTGCAGGGAAWCAGGAATTTTCAGGATTAAATTCAGGATTTAACCCCTCATTTCCTGCAGTCCCCCTGAGCTGGATTTATCCCTTCCCCTGCTCGTGCCAGTGTGGGGGGCGTGATTCGAGGAAAGGCTCAGACCCCCGGGTGTGGTGGGAGGGSTCYGAGATCTCCTTGTCCTYCCCAATTTCCCATCCATCCCTGCCCTCRGGCAGTGTGACCCCATTCCCTGTGTCCTGTCCCTCCAGCCCTTGTCCCCCAGCCCTKCCAAGCTCTCCCATTCCTTGCACCATTTCCATGGAATGCAGAAGCTACAAATTCCAGAGCAGGTCCTGGAGATGCTCCAAAAGACCCTCTGGAGCCAGGCTGGGAGAGCTGGGG
>NW_026625259.1:0-837 GCF_030028575.1 Malurus melanocephalus | reverse complement strand
CCGGCCGGGATCGCTCACCCCGTGGGGCCCGCGCACCCTGCCAGGGTCCCCTGTGCCACCCCAGGCCCTCCCTCTGTCCCCACCTCCCCTAAAGAAATGTCCCTCCCGCCTCCCCGAAAGAAATGTCCCTCCCGCCTCCCCGAAAGAAATGTCCTTGGAGTCTGTCCAGCTGGAGTCTGAGCAGGGGACGGAAAAGGCAGAGATCCAGGGAGCTGTACCAGCAGGACCGTCCCCAAATCTGGGACAGTTCCCAAATCCGGGACAGTCCCCAAATCCTTCCATCCCTCCGTGGGTAGAGCCCTTGGGGATTTCATCCTGGTGGCACCAGGACAGTCCCCAAATCCTTCCATCCCTCCATGGGTGGAGCCCTTGGGGACCTCCTTCTCCATCCTGGTGACACCAGGGCAGTCCTCAAATCCGGGAGAGTCCCCAAATCCAGTAGAGTCCCCAAATCTGGGAGAGTCCCCAGATCTGGGAGAGTCCTCAAATCCAGGAGAGTCCCCAAATCCATGAGAGTCCCCAAATCTGGGAGAGTCCTCAGATCCAGGAGAGTCCCCAAATCTGGGAGTCCTCAGATCCAGGAGAGTCCCCAAATCTGGGAGAGTCCCCAAATCCTCCATCCTTCCATGGGTGGAGCACCTGGCGGCTTCATCCTCCATCTTGGTGACACCAGGACAGTCCCCAAATCATTCCGTCCACCCATGAGTGGAGCCCTTGTGGCCCTCATCCTCCATCCTGGTGGCACTGGGACTGTCCCCAAATCCATCCTGCTGACACCAGGAGAGTCCCCTCGCTGCTCCTTTCCCACCCATCACCCCAAGGCTCCTGAGCTGCCTC
>NW_026625258.1:13426-15659 GCF_030028575.1 Malurus melanocephalus | reverse complement strand
TGAGGAGCTATAAAGTGATCAAACTTTTTGTCTGCCTAGTTTTCAGACAAACTTAATTGTAAAAAAAAATTACACCATCAGCATGGACTGGAGAGAATTTCACTTTAATTGAGCAGGAGCAATTTAATTGCCCTCCCTTTTGGAATTGAAAGGGCCCAGGAGCAATCCCAGCCTCCTCAGAGGCTGACTCCCCTCTGCAGTCATTTTCCCCTACAAATTTCACGACAAAAATACAAAATATATTTCCTTTTTGTAAAATAAACCTACTTGTTTAGCTGTGTCTTTGTGAAATTCCTGCCTGTGCGAGAAGATGCAATGTAGAAGATCACACAACGCTGTTGATAACTCTGATCCTGCTATGGGAAAGGGGAGTGGGTGGAACGGGGGATGGGAAGAGACAAGAAGAGGAAAAAAGGAGGAAATGATAGCCCTGCCCCAGATTTCTCTGTGATTTGGCACTGCCAAGCCTCAACCCTCCCAGAGCTGAGTTTTTTTTTTGTGACAGTGGTGCCGTGCCCAGCCCTAACACTCCAAACAACTGCAAGAAGTTACCAGGTTGTGATGCAGCTGAGCCAGAAACTTTAACTTTGGAGAAGCTTTTGGTCCAATGAAACTGCAATGAAACTGTGTGAGTAAACCTTGATCACTTGCCAAAAACACCTTAAACCTTGATCACTTGCCAAAAAAACACCTTAAACCTTGATCATTTGCCAAAAACACTTTAAACCTTGATCACTTCCCAAAAAACACCTTAAACTTTGATAATTTGCCAAAAAGCAGCTGCTTTCCACCACTGCATCCATCCAAACCCGCTCCTTGTACCTCTGCCCCAAGCCCTGGCATGGCAGAGCTGCCAAGGCACCGAGTGAGGCCGAGGTTTGTTGTGTTTTACAAAGTCTCACACAGTTTTGGGGAGCATTTTCGAGCTTTTTGTTTAAATTTTTCAACAATGTGGTCACACACCAGAGCTGGGAGTTATAAATCCAGCACCAGGGCAGTGTGGTCAAAAGTTCAGTTTTGTTTCGCTGGTGAAGCAGGAGCTGGTGGCATCTGTGCTGTGCCAGGAGGGAGCTCTGCCTCGATTAAAAAAACAAACCAAAAGCAAAAAGTGTCCTTTTCCCCTGATGAGTTGTGTGCAGGAGGATGGAAACAAGGAGTGGAACGCAGCAGAGGAAAAGCGTGGAGAGCTGATGGAACACATGAGTAAAATACCAGGAGAGCTCACAGCACGCAAAGGAGGAAATATCTCTCTAAACAAGAATAAGCCACACTTTCAGCTTGGCTTTCACTGCGGGAAAGACATCCCCTGAAGCTTCTAAATCAATGTTCTGCCGTGGAAACCCCTCTCAGTGCATTTTGTGCAGAGCAGCACCTCGTCTTTGCTGCCATGGATGGCCCAGGACCCCTCTGGGAATGATTTAAATGCCCAATTTCTGAAGGTGCTCTGCTGTGTTTTGGCTGCAGCACGCAGGTGTTTGCAGATATCACAGGCTGTAATTATTATCTCTTTACCTGGGGAAAGAGGTAATAATTACTACTAATTTGTAAATGCCTTCCTCTGCCAGGCACAGCAGTGTCTTGGCTGCTTTTCCCCTTTTCCTCGGGGGGGCAGGAATTGGGAATCACCAAGGGAAGGAAACAGCACGAACTCATTTTCCCACCAATTGATTCTGAACCACCCTCAGAGTAATTCTGGCAGTCCTGGATCCATAACAGCTCATATGGGGCTTTATTCAGCCACAAATCCAAAACCTCTGGAGATAAACCTTCCTGAAATTTGGGAGCCCTGGGATAGGATTGCAGCAATAACCTCACCAGTCTCTCTCTGCTCCCACAGAACATCAATAGATGTGTGCAGATACTTCTTATTTGCTTGTTTAAAATGATTTCTCAGAGCACTGAACTGTGCTTCCCCCACTCATCTGGAATCCAAGGAAAGTGGGAGGGGGAATTGTGTTTCTGTGCCAGTCTGCACCTTTCACTGCCTCTTCAAAATCCAGGAAACGAGGATCTGTCTGTCTGCCTGATGCAGAGGGTGATTCACACACTATTACAACAGAAACACAAAAGCCATAGAGCTGTAAAGCCAATATAAATAAAACTGGATATAATTAAAACAATTGGCTGAAGACAAACAGACGCTACAGCCCTGCAAAAACATTCTAAAGGAGAATAAACAGAGGTAAAAAAGGTACCTTTAGGGTTGTGCAACCCTGCTCAGTAAATTAATTAA
>NW_026625258.1:10697-13017 GCF_030028575.1 Malurus melanocephalus | reverse complement strand
CACACTTAATGAGATTAGAAGTGCCATGAAAGGGCAAGTCAATGTAAAACCACAGGTGACCCTGCTGCTGACAGCCCCAGCAGATGCAGAAAATGAATCCCTGTCCTGTGTGCCCCTGCAGAAATGCTTCAGGGGCCTGATTAATGCTTAATGCCTGCTAAAAATAAATCACCATTAATTCTGATAAAGAAAAAAAAACCCTGTCTGTCTTTTGAGGAGTGAAACAAGGAGTCCTGCTTCAGGCAGTGAGGAAAAGAAGAGATGCCAACCAAGGAAAAGCCACAGAATTCCTCAGGGAAGCCATGTGGTCCAACAAACACACACCGATAAAGCAAAATGTGTGCAACACCAGTGGTCAACTAATGTGGGTTTCATTCTTTTCACAAGAAGAGTGAATCAACAAAAAAAGTCCCAGTAACGGGGCAGTTGGAGCAGGAGTCCCTTACAGCTCGTTAGAATATTCAAAAGTTTCTCCCAACAAAGATTCACTGCAGCATGAATGGAATTTCAAAGGATTTTAAAACCTGAACCCAGGGTTCTTCGGGGGGCATCCAAGGCACAGGGGAGAGAGTAATGATCAAAGGAGGAACAGCCTCAGCCAAACTGGCCCAAGCTGGACACGAAAGCAGCTCCTGTCGCTCAGAATGACGGGGTTTGAGCCTTGGCCATGTCTGGACAGCTTGGGGAATATCCAGGCTCTCCAGAACAGCTTGGTGAATATCCAGTCTCTCCAGAGGAGCTTGGTGAATATCCAGTCTCTCCAGAGGAGCTTGGGGAATATCCAATCTCTCCAGAGGAGCTTGGTGAATATCCAGGCTCTCCAGAAAAGTTTGGTGAATATCCACTCTCTCCAGAAAAGCAAACCACATATTTTTTAAACTGCTCCTTTGACCCTGAAGAGAGCAATGACATTTCTTTAACAGACGCATCACGAAAATCAAACCATTGTCCTTGTCCTGTGTGTACCAACTATTTTTCTCTCTCTTTGAAATATCTGCAATTTTCTTTGTGACTGGGACCAGGAACTTCTGAACCACTGACAGACCAACACCCTCAGGCAGCTGGGAAAATCCTGAGCCACAGAAAATCCAGCACCAAACACATTTCAAAGCCATCAAGCAGCTCTGATTTAACTAAAACACGTGTACAGAATCTCCTGATCTTTCACTCGGAGCTGGCACACACTGGAAGCAGCAGCTGTGATCCAGTGGAGTCTTTGTGACATGGATCATGGGTCAGTGATGTTGTTTTAAGCCTGAACAAGAATCAATGTTATCCCAAACCCTGGTGGTCAGGAGGCTGAGAAGGACATGAGCACTGAGGATGCCATTGAAGCACAATTTTCATGCAGGGCTTAAATAATTTGAGCTTATAAATCATAGTGATGGATGGTTGAAAAATACCTGGGAAGGTGTCCTAGTGCAGCAGTGGATAAACCCCTTCAAATAATTTTTGTAAGGAGCTTTAGAGTTG
Organism: Malurus melanocephalus; assembly: GCF_030028575.1. Lineage (NCBI taxonomy): Eukaryota > Metazoa > Chordata > Aves > Passeriformes > Maluridae > Malurus > Malurus melanocephalus. The sequence goes on along the minus strand of NW_026625258.1, from coordinate 11,544 downwards.
TAGCTGGTGATGTCATTTTTTACATTTTGGCTCTGCAGTTCTCCTAAACTTGGTGTCAATGTTTCTATCGCTCTCACCTCTCATCACTCAAGAGTGATATCAAAAATTTTATCTGCATTGGATCCTTCTTCCTGCTCAAAGAGTTTGCTGTGCAAATATTGCCTTCAACCACACAAAACCAAAACTTGTCTTAAGCAGGACTGAACTGACAGAGTCCTCAGGTGAGAAATCTGTTATAAAACAGGAAAAAAAGACAATGTTTTCTTTATCCCTGGGGGATCAGAAACACCCATTATCCCCAGGGGATCAGAAACACCCATTGAAACGAGAAATTGAAAAGTTTGCAAAATTCAAATAGAGAAGGACTGGCCTGCACACTTGTTACAAAATGAGATGTTAAACTCCTGGAGAAGTTGAATAAAAATTATATTTTCAAGACTTTTTACTCATTATTCTATTTAGCAAGCTTGAGGTACTTGACTCTTAAGCCTGATGCACCCTTTGTACATGTAATGAGTGTGCCAGCAAAATAGACACTTAGCAATTTTCAGAATTAAAGAGAACCAATAATTACATAATTTATTGAAAGCCTCTAATAAATGCACTGCTCTGATGTTTTCTGCATCGTGTCTGTAATTATAAATAAATAGCAGACTTCATGTGCCCTTCCTAGAACAGCAAAATTGGCTAAATACTGTGCAAGAAATGTTTTTCATTCAAATACCACAGCCTTTCCAGTTTTTCCAGTCTGGTATATCTCATATACAGGAGATGTGGTTTTTTAAGTGTTTGTTGTTCATTTTTTCTGCCATAAAAATGTGTGGGAATAGCTGGTCTTCATTAAAAA
>NW_026625258.1:7696-9642 GCF_030028575.1 Malurus melanocephalus | reverse complement strand
AAAAAGGAAAAAAAATCGTCCAAAGCCTCTGATGTATCCCAGAAGTTATTTGCTGTACCATAAATGACACCTTGGGAGGGAAAAGGGGCACAGAGGGAATCAGTGGCGCTAAGAAGCAGCTTTTTCTGAGCCCCATGTAAAAACCTCTGCTTATCCCTTAGGTACAGTTACAAACACCCAGAACACTTCCAGGAAAACTTTTCTGCCTGTTTCTGTGAAATTGTACAACCACCAGACAGTGTTGCAATCTCTCACTGGTTTTATYTTCCACATTTAGTTCGTGTCTGAAAGCTGCAGATCCGGCCCATCCATGTCCAAATGAGCACTGCCAGGTTTTTTAAAGCAAAACCTTTTGTAAAGGAGCAATCAGGAGTCAGCACACCCAGGAAATGGAAGTTTACACCTWAAAATATGCAGGGCAGTGTGTGTGTATGGGAAATATGGGAAACCCTTTACACTATCAGGATTGCCTTCTTTTGAGCCCCAGGAGGCAAATATTTTGTGCATAGYTTTTAAAGTATTTTTTTAAAGTTTTTTTTCTGGAAGTTTTGCCAAGGGAATATTGTAAGCAGCTGTGTTTGTCACTGACCTTTGCTGTATGCAAAGATACACACRTAGTCCTGCAGGTGCTGGCAAAAGTTAAGGAAGAAAATAAAAATGTAATACAGGGCTCTCCAAATAATTTGGGAAGCGTTTTTCATAAAATTCAGAAAAGGTCTGTCACAGAATGACTGAATCTAATCACACAGGCTAAAGATATGCAAGAGAGAGACAGAGAGAGGAAATATAACAGCACTTCCAGTTTTCTATCCTCACAAGAGCTCCAGATATGTGAGATATATTCCATGTTTAGAAGGAAAGAGAAAATAAAACAAGACAGGTGAAGAACAGAGTCAAAAAAGTTTTCAAACAATGTTCTCTAACCAGAATGTTCAGGAGTTGACCTTATTTCTATAAGTTAACAGTAGGAATGAGTATTAGTTAACAAATACAGGCCATCTCCTTTGAGATTTTGAGCCTGTCAGGAGCATATTGTGTGAAAAAAATATTCTACAAATGAGGTGACATTGTGCTATGTGACAAAATAACTTAATGTAATGGAAAAAATAATAAACCAGAAATTACAGGAGGCAACTCTATTAAAAATTAAAGAAAAAAGTGTCATTTTAAGCTACCTATTCCAAATAACAACACACAGAGAGGACAGCAAATGCTTGGTCAAGGTGGAATCATTGATTTTGGTGTCTCTCAACAAATCTTCTCAAATCCTGACTACAGTTTTGGGGTAAGATATGGAAAATGAGCTCTTGAAGAAGAGCAGTTTCAGGAGCCAGTTTGGGAAGAATGGGAGCATTTTCAGTCTGCCACAATGGCATTCTACTCCTCAAGAGGATTTTTCTGTGGMAAATCTGTGGATCATCCCCACTGGTGTCACCAAGTGGTCTCTGAATGAGGGAATTCGGGTCCCCTGACGATGACACCAAACCCCAGGAGTGTCCCACAGTGACAGGGCCTGGCAATCCTGTGGGTCTGGGACTGGAGACATTACCCAAAGTAATCCCAGGAGTGCTGGCAAAGCCTGCCACTCTCTCAGAACATGAAGAGGACAAGCAGGATTTTTTTTTTTTCCCTAGGGGCTCCTCAGAGGCAGAGTTTCAMTTTAAATCCTTGATTACAGCAGCTTTCAGAAGGATAAGTTGTGATCACGTAGCTCTGAAAAGGAACAAGATTTCCAAGACAAATCCCTTATTCAACTTACAAGGCTGAGAATACAAGGTTATGCCAATTTGAAGCAATTGATATTTAATAAMGATTTGTGGTAATTTTTGGTCTCAGCCTTAAACAACTCCGTTCAACTGAATTTGTCTTAATTTCAAAGCATCTTTTTCAGAGTGCACTCCCTGAGTAGCCAAGCCATGAAACTCGGCCAGAAATGAAAAAAAAAA
>NW_026625258.1:0-7246 GCF_030028575.1 Malurus melanocephalus | reverse complement strand
AACATTAACAAAAGCAGTAAATTAGTGCCAAGGGGCACAAGTTCCTGTTGTGTAAGAAGGGAACATGAGGGTGATACCAGAGACGACCTTGCTCAAAACCAGGCACTGTTCACACACCAATTTTAGGGATTTTATTCTGTTTTTATGGCCAAGGGATTTCATTGTCAGACACACTAATATGARTTTTGGAGTGAAATTTGATGAATCTGACAGGGTTTAGCTGCCCTGGCTGGAGCAGAGAGATGATGGCACTGCATCACTTCAAAGCCATTATGTCAACAACTTCTCTGTGTCAATACTGCTCTGCATCAATTTCCTTCATGAGAAATGGTGATTTAAACACTTCCAGGGCTCACCTTTTCCCTACAGGGCTTTGCCTGCTCATGTCATTTTTCATACAGTAATGAGGACTAATTACACACTGTGCCACGCTGCACTGGGAGAAAAAACGAAGCCTTGCTCCAGAAAGCAATGCCCAGAGCCTGACGACCCCAGCGCATGGAAAAACAGGAGTTGTCGAGTTGCTGCCTGCATTGCCTGCATGTCTCTTTCTCCAAATGGACTATTCAACTTCATCCACTTTGAACAGGATGACATCTGCACATGTATTTCTGCTCACATGCTCAAAAGGGGCTGATGACTTCATGTGTTTGGGGTGTTTATGAAACAAAAACTCTCAGTGAAAAAAATCCAAATAGCCAGGGTTTTTTCTTTACTTTTTTCTTTTTTTTTGGTTCTCCCCCAGAAAAATAGGGTCTTGAATATTTCATTGAGCCCTTTCTGTGTACATTCATGGCCTGCAAAGGCAAAGTTTATTTATTTATTTGTGGCATAGGGAAGAGGAGGAGGTGCAGAACAGGACACAACACATCCAAGGATGGGGGAGACAGGCAGTGATGGCTTCTTGGGAGCTGCTGTCCACTCCACAGCCAGGAAGTTTTCATTCCCTTTCCCAAAGCAAATTTTGGGAAGTATTCGTGCCCGTGAGTGCGATCCTTCCCTGCTCCTTGCAGCCACAGAGCTCTGGGAAGGATGGGAACGCCCTGGACAGACTCCAGCACGAGCACAGCGCTGCCTCTCCTGCCCTCCCAGCCTCACACCAGGCAAGATATTGGGGTTCATTTGGACAGAATTCTGCACAAACTGCCCTGAAAATGCAGAAAAGAGAGAAAAATAAGTTCATGCTTCAGTTTGTGGCTGCACGCACAGCGGGTCTTTACATCTGGCTGGAGATTTGGAGACTCCAAGGGCAAAACAGGACAGAAATTGAGAACTGTCAGAGCACCACCATGCAGCTGATCTGGGCTCTAACAGAGGGATTTAACCCCCTCCTCAAAATTAGTGTTGCCTGATATTTAATACTGTGCTGCAGACATTAATTTGCCACTGATTCATATGGAAATCCAATAAAAATATAAAAGAAAGTCCTTTAAGACCAGATTGTGAACGGCGGAAAATGAAATTACAGGGAAGGTAAAGAAAGGAATAGAGAGAATATTTTAGAGGGAAATTTTTTTTTCTGTTTTCTGAATCCAAGTGTAGGTGGAGCAGACTCTAAAGATGGCATCAGGTGTGCCACCAGCAGCAGAACCTGGTCACACTGGAGCTGCTCACAAATTAAAACAAAATGAGAAAAACATGAGATGAGATCACCACGAACACACAAAGCATTTCATGCAGCACATATCAATTATATTGGCCAAGTCTTAAAATGTTCATTCCTCAGTGCTTAAAACCGCATTCCCTGACCCCTTGGGTTTTGGAGGTACTCCAGAATGAGAGGCTTGTGTTTGTCCTCAGCACTTTATTTCGAGCCTTGCAGGAATCAGCAGGGCTGAATTCAGCTGTCCCTCTCAGGGCTCTGCTCACACATTTTCTGCTGTAAGTTGTGTTTACCCACAGATGCAATTTCAATAAGGATTTTTCTCTTCCAATTAGCTTGTTTTAACCACAGGTATGCTTTTTTATTTATTTATTTATTTCTCTCCCTGGACATGATTTTCCCTCCATACAGCTTATAGAAATGCATAAAGGAAAAATAAAGACCTAATCAGTGTGGCACCATTTCCTGCAGCTTGTAGTTGCCTAATACATTATTCTCCCTACAATGTGGTGTAGCTGGCTCATAAGTGTAAAATAAAATCTTTTACAAGCCCTAATTTTTTGCAACTTCCGGAGTTATTTACACACTAAAAATTTATTTTTACTGCTACATGTAAGCAGAGCAAATTAAAAGGCAGAGTGTCTCACAATACAAAGGTGGCTCTCTTTTTCAATTGTCATTTCAGCCCCCTCATTCACAAGTGCAGTGTGAGTCTAGCGCTGAACACCCCACAGTGACCACTTCTGAAAACCAAAATAAACAGTAACCAATTGGCTCTTAAGGAATACTTACAATATTTTTTTTTAATTCTTCCATAAACAAGTCATTTGGTTCTCCAAAAATGCCTTTTCTTTTTCAATTTGTCCATTTCTAGCTTATGAATGGCTCAAGGACTGATAAACTGCATTGCTTTCTGACATGCACAACCACTGTTGATCGTGGGGAAACTTTGTACAGTGAAGGTTGATTTTTTTCTTGATTTTTTTTTTTTTTGTGGAAAAACACCTCCAAAGGTCACTATTTATCATGTCAGAAAATTCTTCTTTTGATGAGCCCTGCTTCTGTATCCTGCACAAGTTATTCAGCATGAAATGACATGCACAATTTTAAATGGCAGCCTTTGGAAAGCCACAGGTTTCCCACAGCCCCTTAACACACTAAACTTTTATTTTTATCTGGGTGAAAGCAGATTGCTCTCAGAAAGAGAAAACTGCAATCTGTCCCCTGACATTTGCATGGCTGATGTGGCTTGATCTGAGCTGCCAAAATGTTTAGGGCTTCTCTGAGGAAGCAAAAAGAAACCCTGACCTGGGCTGAATCATGAAAATACCTGTGGAAGAAATGCAGCCTGGCTGATGGGATGGAATTGCTATGAGAACACATTGGATTTGGGATACAAAAACACAGGCTCTGCCCTTAATGAGAACCTAATCAGGTATAGTGAATGAAACTGGCTCAGCATTCAGATGTGCACAAATGAAACTGCTCTTACAGGGGGCAGGGACAGGGACTATGTGAAATCTGCAGATTTAAAATCCATGAAAGACCCTCTAAAACACCTTGTGCAGGAGGGAAGAGCTGTCAGACTGAAAACTGGGGCCAGTCAGATTGGAAGAATAGCCCACGAGTTAAGGAAGATGTTTTTAAATTCCTCATTAGAAGAAACATCCTCAGAAACCCTGGAAACTCTTTTTACTTGTCACTACACATTCACTTTTCATTTCGGGCCTCACTGTTGCTCCTTCTTCCTTCTGTTCTAATTGTCAGTTTACATTGACTTTCTGCTCTTCTTCTTCTTTTTAATTCACAGATGAGGCAAGCAAATACCATCATCATCATCATCATAATCTTTTTCATATTTTTAATTAGCACAGGAATTATTTTGAACACTGAAAATTTAAAATAAATAATTTTGAAGTACACCTTCGGCCTTGCTGCTGGTTGGGCCTGGAGATGTGGAGGCCTCAGCAGCCTCAGGTCTGTCAGGTGCTGCATTCAACAGTTCCAACAGAAAATGCTGATATTTTAATTTACATGTTTGTGAGGTGATAAAAATAATCCTCAAGTCGACATTTTTAGAGCAAGAGACTGATGAAAGAGAGAGCTTCACTTTGTAAATTGAATTTCCTCGAGGAATTTCCCCTGAGCTGACAGAGCTCTGAAATGCCCAGGGTGAGAGGCAGCTGAACCTGCCTTGTCCTCCTGCTTCAGTCTGGAACTGAAATGGGTGCTGAAGATCCTCAAAAAAAGGGAATCTCTTGCAAAATACTCCAGAAATTGTGATGGAAAAAAAGAAAGTGAACCCATCAAGTTACTAATATCCCCAAACTGCCTCCAAAATCCTGCCAGATTTGAAACAAGAGAACTGTTTTCAAGATAAAAAAAAGAAAAGTCAGTGGTCCTGAGAAGAGGGTTAGAAGAGAAGTTTCTGCACAGGGAGGGGATTTGTGTTTTGGCAAAATGGAAAGTGTCAGATCTGCTCGGACTGGGAGTGGAGATGGATTCTCTGAGCACAGAAAACTCTCCTGTGGAGGAAAAGCAGCCAGAGGATCGAGCTCTGAGCAGGGCTGTGTGTGAGCACAGCCCCAGCACAGTGTGAGGAGGAGAGTGGSATTTACAGTTCTGAGGGTTGGAACAAAACCCTGTGCCCGATTCCCCGGGAAAGCCCATTTCCCCCATTCCCCCATTTACCCGCTTTTCCCCATTTCTCCCATTTCCCAGCAGCACAAACCAAAATGTCCCTGGCAGACAGGGCAGCCCTCCCCACTCACAGCTCGGCTGTCTCTCTGTGATCTGGAAGGGAGGGGAAGAAAAAGTACTATATAAATTATTTTTCTTGTCAGAAAGGAAAGGGTTTTGCTCTTCTCACTCCTGCTTTCTCTGCCTTCACACATGGAAGACTCCAGCGTGCCCACACAGGGAGTTTTTCTGGAGAATCAATGTGGAATTACTGTCAGAACACTAAAACTCTGAGGCACTTTGGTGTTTTATGAAAGACCTAAGCCCATAAGTCCCACATTAAACAAAATTTTCCTTGGCCTGGGAAGACAGTGGATGGTAAGGAGCACAGAGGAGAGGAAAGAGGAAGGTTCTCCTTGTGTACAGGGGCAGGATTTTAAACAGGGGCGTTTGCAGCCACTGGTTCAAGCTGACAGCTTCTCCAAGTACCTTTATCATTTCCTTGGGGGCCTTTTCAAAATCTCATTTAAAAAAAAAAAAAAAAGTCAACCTAATCTTGGTTTAATAGGCCAGCATTTATCTTCCTACTGCAATTCACTTTCTCTGAGGTTGTAAGATTTAATCTAAGGGGTTGTAAATGTAATCCAGAAGGTTCTCACACTGAAATGCAGAGCTTTTTTTTTTTTTTTTTTTTTTTTTAACTATATTTAATCCCTGCTGAAAGAGTCCCACGTTGGAGCAATCCTAAACTCACAAACTGATTTATTTGCCTGCCCTCTTGAATAATTTTAATAGTATTTATTTGCCTGCCCTCTTGAATAGTATTAAGTGCAGACTTGAGGATCTTCAGTGGTCCCTAAAACACCTCTCTCAACACTTTCTGGATAAAATACTCCCACATACTTCATCCTGATCCATCCTTAGTTTCCTGTCACATTTCAACAAAAATAGAGCAATCTCATGGATTTATTTTTCCTCATTCATCCTAAATTTTGAAACAATTAGGGGGGTAAGGGTCTTTAGTTCAGAGCTCAACCAAAATTCAGTGATTTAAGAGTTTAACAATGCAGAATTTCTGCCCAGTGGACCATTCTCCCCCTCCTCACTGGGTGAATGAGAGACAGAACATTTTCCTCAAATTTTAACCAGACTTCAGGAGAACCCTTTATCTAACCTGTTATCTTTCGTGCCTCATAGCCTACATCTCCCATTCAAATTCTTAAGTGGAATAAAACTTAACAGTTTTGGTGACAAGTTTTCATTTCTTTGGGAATTTTACTGTCATTAATTAATTTCCTGGGATTCATAAGACCCAAGTACTTTACTATCTGTCTAATTTTATAAACAGAGAAGTTGAGTTCCCATTTGCAGACTGCACTGGGCACTAAAAAAGGTTATAACCTGTGGGTTGCTTCCTGCAATTCTTCACACTTGGGTGTCAAATCATTCCAGGGGGGTTTAGATTGTGAAACTTTTGTGATTCCTTCAAAATTCACTAATAGCCATTATTTCTATGTTTGGAAAGTAGCCCAAAACACAGTTTTTGCCATGAAATACACACACTGCTGTGAATACCAGTCAAAAACCTACCAGATTTTGGGTTGGTGGGGGGGTTCAGGATTTACACTCCAGGCCAGCTTCATTGCACCTCAGCATCTCCCCTGTTTGGGGGAGAGTTTAGGAACAACTCTCCCTTCTCATACACTGAGTATTGTTCTGATCCAAACCCCAGTAACCAGGTGTGTCTGCTAAATTAATTGCAGAAGCTGAGAAAAAAAATTAGGCTGAGATGTTCACAGAAACACCTATGGTGGCTGTGCTTTTCAGATACTCGATAGCATAAAACCAATTTAGAAAAAGAGGTGACAATTTGAGACTGATGGCTCATTTTGCAAGTCTCCAAAGAAGTGAGAGGAGCCTGGATTTAAAGAATGTAGTAAAAGCAGGCTGCGTTTTTAAATTTTCCTACCTTAGTTTCACATCAGTGCTTCAAATAATACACCACTGAGTGCTGAAAAAGGTTTTAGTTATTACAGATACTGTTTAGGAACAGTAATAACTAAATCTCTGATCTCAGCATTAGGCATTTTTGTTTCTGCTGAAGGTTTGAACAGAGTTGTCAGAAAACCACTCAGATGGCAGCACACTGTGAGGAAGAGGATGGTGCACTCTTAAGGATATATCCCAGGATTTGCAGGGCACTTTTAGATCAGCAATTCCTCGTATTTTCCCCATCCTGAACCTCAACTGCAGAACACTCCCAGACTGGTGGTGATGGAAGAGATCTGTGATGGGACACACATCCCACTCTCAGCCTCCAAGGGTATTTGAACTTCTCTTTTAAGTCAATCTTTACAATTATTACGTTTAGGGTGTCAGGTTCTAAACAAACTTTGGATCCAATCTTGCCTATTTTTAAAGACTGACAAGGCATCTCACAACTCCCACAGTTACACTTTCCATACAAATATTTTCCTCATCCAAACTTCCACGTGGTCTACCTTCCTGTAAAACCTCTGTGACGATAACAAAAAATGTTCCAGGACCAATGTTAAGCACATCACTGCAAAGAACTGAGCCCTCCTAATCTCTAAACAAACAAATAGGCAAACGAAACAAGCCACCAAACAATTTAAGACAGTTTCAATTACAGTGAAAAAATTTGCTGAGAATTTACTGCAGTATTTGGAGACAGAATAGAGATACAATATTACTAAAAAAAAAAGTGTATTTAAAAGCAACCCCCAAAAACCCAACCACCACAATCCAACACTGGAAAACCCTGGAGTTTTTCTGAGTTGCTCTGATAACAGCACTTTCCATACAAATGCACTTATTAAATGAAAACCTGTTAAAAATTGGCTGAAGTGGTATTGAAAGCTCCAAAAACCTCAGAAGGCATAATTACCCTGTGGCTGATTCCTAATTAGGCTCTTCTGAAGAACCAGAAGAAAGTTTTAGGGA
>NW_026625257.1:16392-17497 GCF_030028575.1 Malurus melanocephalus | reverse complement strand
ACACAAAATAACACAACCCCTGGCTCTTCCAGCTCCTCCAAGCCAGTAAAAAATCCCTGGATCCCCCAAACACTGTGGGATGGATTTGGACATCCCAGAGTTTATTCCTGCCAGGAATATCCTTTTAAATATCAATTCCACGCTGCAGAAAAGCTCCGGGAGAGGAGCTGATGCAGCCACATCCCCTCGGGAGCAGAATTCCCACAATTTCCACTGCCGGAGCTCTGCAGCAGCAGGAATTCCGAGGGAGCTCAGGAACTGGCCCTATTTACTCGATTTTTAATTATTATTTTTTAAATGGATATTTATTTTTATTTTTTTTTTTTTTCCAGCAGAAAATGCCATCTGGGTGGAATAAAAAAGCGCTGTAAGGACCTGAGGAGTTTTGTTGCTCTTTCTGGCAAAAACCAGGCAGATTTCCCAGGAAAAGCTCTGCTCCCAAATCCTGGAGCAACCGTGGATGCAGCCACGTGTCCAGGCCCWAAATGTGCAGGGAGAGGGAAACAACCCCAAAAAAACCTCAAATAACCTTCCCTGTTTCCTCCAGGAGGAAAAATGTTTGGATGTAAAACCCTTTCTGAGTTCAATGAGTTATTTCTGATGGAATATTTGCTTTGGATGCTACAGATTTAGGAAAAAAAACAAAAAACCAAAAAAAACAACAAAAAAAACCCACAAAAAAACCCCAAAAACAACCAAAAAAAAGAAACAAAAACCAAACAAACAAAAAAAACCCCTAAACAAACTCACACTAAAAAATTCCCAGATGAACAAATCCAAAGCTATTTTTTTTTCAGATTTTTGAGGCATTTGAATATCATGAGTTCTGTTAGAAATTGGATTTAAAAAATGACTGAAAGCTTGGAGTTTTAATGGATGGACTGGGAGCTCTGCTCCCAAAATCCAACCTGGAGTAAGGAGATGTTTGGCCCTGGAATTCCTGGAAATCCAAAATCCTGGCTCCCCGCTGCACCCAGGCTTTTTTTTTGGGAATATTTCTGTGGAATTTGGGTGTTAATGATCCTCCTCACCAGAGGGAAAGGAGTTTCCCCATTTCCCAAGGGAGGCTATTCCTGCCTTTCCAGCTCTGCGGAGCGGGGATGTT
>NW_026625257.1:12547-14542 GCF_030028575.1 Malurus melanocephalus | reverse complement strand
TGAGCCCCGGTGAGTGCACAAACCCCAAATAAACCCCAAATCACACCCGACCCATCATTATCCCTGTCCTGGAAATTCCCGCTCCCGAAATTCCCGACCCCATCCCGGCCCTCAAGGGCGCGACCTTTCCATGGGAACCGCCACTTCCCCACGCCGACAATTCCCCCAAAGCAGCTTTGGAACAACTTTGGGGCAGGAGGGATTTTTTTCCCCATTGGGGTCAGATCCCGTTTTTGGGGCTCTGGGGATTTTTTCCCCATTGGGGTCAGATCCCGTTTTTGGGGCTCTGGGGATTTTTTTTCCCCATTGGGGTCAGGTCCCGTTTTTGGGGCAGGAGGGATGTTTTTTTTCCCCATCACTGCCGGGATCAGATCCCGTTTTTGGGGCTCTGGGATTTTTTCCCCATTGGGGTCAGATCCCGTTTTTGGGGCTCTGGTGATTTTTTCCCCATTGGGGTCGGATCCCATTTTGGGGCTCTGAGGATATTTTCCCCATCGCTGCCGGGATCAGATCCCGTGTTTGGGGCTCTGGGGATTTTTTTCCCCATCTCTGCCGGGGTCAGATCCCATTTTTGGGGCTCTGAGGATTTTTTCCCCATCATTACTGGGATCAGATCCCATTTTGGGGGCTCTGGGGATTTTTCCCCAGCACAGGCGGGATCAGATCCCATTTTGGGGGCTCTGGGGATTTTTTCCCCATCGCTGCCGGGATCACATCCCGTTTTTGGGGCTCTGGGCATTTTTTCCCCAGCACAGGCGGGGCCAGGTTCCGTTTTTGGGGCTCTGGGGATTTTTTTCCCCATCCCTGCCGGAGCCGGATCCCATTTTTGGGGGCTCTGGGGATTTTTTCCCCATCACTGCCGGGATCAAATCCTGTGTTTGGGGCTCTGGGGATTTTTCCCCATTGGGGTCAAATCCCATTTTTGGGGCTCTGGGGATTTTTTCCCCATCGCTGCCGGGATCAGATCCCGTTTTTGGGGCTCTGGGGATTTTTTTCCCCATCACTACCAGGATCAGATCCCATTTTTTGGGGCTCTGGGGATTTTTTCCCCATTGGGGTCAGATCCCGTTTTTGGGGCTCTGGGGATTTTTTTCCCCATCCCTGCCGGAGCCGGATCCCATTTTTGGGGCTCTGGGGATTTTTTCCCCATCACAGGCGGGGTCAGATCCCGTTTTGGGGGCTCTGGGGATTTTTCCCCATCACTGCTGGGATCAGATCCCTCTTTTGGGGCTCTGGGGATTTTTTCCCCATCACTACAGGGGTCAGGTCCCATTTTGGGGGCTCTGGGGATTTTTTCCCCATCTCTGCTGGGATCAGATCCCGTTTTGGGGGCTCTGGGGATTTTTTCCCCATCACTACCAGGATCAGATCCCATTTTTGGGGCTCTGGGGATTTTTTCCCCATCGCTGCCGGGATCAGATCCCGTGTTTGGGGCTCTGGGGATTTTTTCCCCATCACTACCAGGATCAGATCCCATTTTGGGGGCTCTGGGGATTTTTCCCCATCGCTGCCGGGATCACATCCCTCTTTTGGGGCTCTGGGGATTTTTTCCCCATCACTACAGGGGCCAGGTCCCATTTTGGGGGCTCTGGGGATATTTTCCCCATCGCTGCCGGGATCAGATCCCGTTTTTGGGGCTCTGGGATTTTTTCCCCAGCACAGATGGGGTCGGATCCCATTTTTGGGGCTCTGGGGATTTTTTTCCCAGCCCAGGCAGGGTCAGATCCCATTTTTGGGGGCTCTGGGATTTTTTCCCCATCACTGCCGGGATCAGATCCCGTTTTTGGGGCTCTGGGGACCCGGGCCGGTGGCACCAGGTGGCACTGGCACACCGAGAGCTGCCCAGCCCCGAATTAGTGCCACTCTCCGGTGCCGTGGCAGCGGCTCCTCATCGCCTGCAGGATAAATTCCAGAGGGTGCCTGCCGCAGTTTCTTCGCAGGCTCTCCCTTCCCAGCTTTCACCTCAATCTGTCATCCAGATTTGACACTGCCTCG
>NW_026625257.1:7053-12075 GCF_030028575.1 Malurus melanocephalus | reverse complement strand
CTTTGTTCCTGTCCGCACAATCACCGGGGAGATCGGGCGAGGATCCCATGGACCGAAACAAAAAAAAACTCCCGATTGCTTCGGGATGATTTCCCGGCTGAGCTCGGGAATTCCGCACCAGCGGCAGCGATTCCGAGGAAACCACACCAAATTTGTGTGCGCKCAGCGCTCAGAGGCCGCGGGGCTCTCAAATCCTCCCTCCGCCCCCCATTCACTCACRGGAATTTTAAAATCAAGCTGCTCTGTTCCCTTTTYYCCCCSYYKTTCCCGTTTTTCCTCAGGCYGGGGTGGGTTTTATTCCCTGCYYCCATCCCTCTTTTTGTGCGTTCTRGGCTGGAATTTGGGGTTTTGTCCCRCAGCGMGGATGATTTGAGCTGCYAAACGGGAGCARGGCTGGGGGACAGGGCGGAGTTAAATCTTTGGGATGAACTTTGAAATGATGGAGAGGGAAAGGGGAGAGAAATTCCTGTGAAGGAWAACCCGGGCTAGACCCGAGCTCCCGGCACAGGGAGCAGATCCAGCCCGGATTTGGGTGGAATTAGCGGAGGGAAAAGCCCTCAAAGCTCAGATTAATGTCACTGAGAGCCAAAGGCAGCGAAAGGAGATGGTCACTGTGCTGACAACTGCATTTCCCAGCAGGAATACAGATCCTGTTCCCGGGATTCTTCTGCTGGGAATGCTCCTCCAGAGCTCAGCACGGCGAGGGAGATTTCAAACTGAAATTATTCATAAWTTCCTCCTTTTAACCCTTATTTTTGATAGCCAGAGCAAGAAGCACAGGTTAGGGTTGGCTCCGTGGGGTCTGTGAGCAGAACGCGCTGCTGCCGCTGGATTTCTCCAGGAATAACAAAACCGGGAATTCCTCTCCATCCCTCACTGCTTCGGGCTCAATTTACACAAAAACTTGTGATTCAGCCACGAGCTGGGGGTTTTTGCTTTCTGTTTGAAAGGATTTAACCCCTGGCTRTGCAGTAAAGCCCGGATGGAACTTTTTCCCTCTCTCCAACCCCGCCGTCATTCTCTCTGCAGGAAAAACAAACTGATGCCTTTAAAACCAGCCAGCCCTGCTCTTTAAAATCAGCCCGCAAAGCTCGAGGGAAATGAAAAATGAACGATTTCTGTGGGAGTGACTGTGCCARGCCAGGGCTTTCCCAATCCCAACCCCAATCCTAAACCGTGACCATCACAAACTCGGGAATCACAACGATCTCGGAAGGTGCCGAGCAGCTGCTCCTGCTCCAACAATCCCTTCCCAAATGCCTGATTTTTGCAGGAATTTCAGCTCTGGGACTATTATTAGCCTGCATATGGCTCACTCCAGAGCTCTGGGAATGGGGCTGGGTCCAGCCCGGCCCTATGGAAGCGTTACCAGCACATTCCTCCGGGAATTTCGGGATGGGGAGGATCCTGCACGAGTTATCGATGGCTTTTCCTGGTCAGAGCACAAATGAATCAGCTCTGAGCCMGTGAGCTCCAGGAAAAGCTGCACATCCAACTTTTCCTGCTGCATTCAGAGTCAGGGGCACTCCATCCATTGCAGTTTAGCTCTGGATAATCCCAGGTTTTGCTAAAACTTTCCCCAATTATTTATTTTCCCTTCCACACCTGCCCTGGGCTGCAGGGAAGGARAAGCCATGGATGGATTGATSCTGGCTGAGCTGGGCATGGAATTAYTKTCATGGGAAGTGTGGAAKGATCCTYTGGYAGCTYTTGGCTTTCCATCAGAAACTTTGCTCTGCTTAAAAAATAATGGTCGGGGTTCAGGGAGGGAACGGGGGATTGCMCATGGAAATGCTCACTGGGAAAAGGGACAGTGGAAGTTCAGCTCCTTGAGAAATTCCCAAAATTGTCCTTTGAGTGTAAAGCTCTAAATTCTAAAAGATTCCCCCACAGCACAAATCCCAGAGCTGGGATCCTCCAAAAATAAACCCCGAGGGTGGATGGGAGTGACCCTCTGTGGAGCTGGAAATTCCTTATTCCAGGAGTGGGATTGGGGGTGGCTCCTAAAAACCCCAACCAAATCAAATCAAATCAAACCAAACCAAATCAAATCTCCCCTCTGGATCAGCTCAATTATTATTCCCAAAAATGCCAATTAATTCCTACCACCCTTCACATGCTCCACCAGCAATTTTTGGGTTCCCTTTGGGGAGAGGACGGACGGAGCCACGACAGAGGTTCACCCATAGCAATAAATACACCTGGAATAGCCACGGAATATCCATGGAATGTCCACAAAATATGCACATAATGTCTACAGAATATCCATGGAATATCCACGGAATATCCACAAAATATCCACAGAATGTCTATAGAATATCAGTGGAATGTCCACAGAAAATCTACAGAATATCCACGGAATGTCCACAGAATATCCATGGAATTTCCACGGAATATCCACAGAATGTCTACAGAATATCCACGGAATATCCGCAGAATGTCCATAGAATAGCCCCGGAATATTCATGGAATATCCATGGAATGTCCACACAATATCTACAGAATGTCCATGGAATGTCTAGAGAATATCCATGGAATATTCACAGAACATCCATAGAATTTCCACGGAATATCCAAGGAATGTCTAGAGAATATTCATGGAATATCCACGGAATATCAGTGGAATATCTAGAGAATATTAATGGAATATTGATGGAATATCCACGGAATATCTAGAGAATATTCATGGAATATCCACAGAATATCCACGGAATATCTAGAGAATATTCATGGAATATCCACAGAATATCCACGGAATATCTAGAGAATATTCATGGAATATCCACAGAATATCAATGAAATATCTAGAGAATATTCATAGAATATTCATAGAATATTCACAGAATATCCATGGAATATCTAGAGAATATTCATGGAATATCCACGGAATATCAGTGGAATATCTAAAGAATATTCATGGAATATCCACGGAATATCAGTGGAATATCTAGAGAATATTCATGGAATGTCCACAGAATATCAATGGAATATCTAGAGAATATTCATGGAATATTGACGGAATATCCACAGAATATCTAGAGAATATTCATGGAATGTCCATGGAATATCCACAGAATATCGATGGAATATCTAGAGAATATTCATGCAATATCCATGGAATATCAATGGAATATCTAGAGAATATTCATGGAATATCCACGGAATATCCACGAAATATCCATGGAATATCCGTGCCTTGCCCCAGGCAGCGAGCGCATCCCCAGAGCCGGGGAAATGGGGATTTTTTCCAGGCCCGCTGCACTCCGGGAATGCGGATCCAGGCAGATCCAGGGAGCGAACCCCCCTCGCCCGTGGCAGCCCCGGCGGAGCGCCCCGCGATCTCCATGGTAACCGCGAGCCAATTACCGCAATTAACATTCCCGCGGAGCCGGGCCCGGCAGCAGCGCCGCTCCAATCCTTTATTCCCTTCCCCACCCTCCCGAGGGGCTGCGGCCCCGCTGAGAGCCCGGGATGGCCCTAAAGGGGGTGGGGATGACCCTAAAGGGGACGGGGATGGTCCCAAAAGGGCGGGGGATGGTGCCGAAAGGAGGCCCCAAATGGGCACAGGGATGGTCCCGAATGGGGGCAGGGATGGCCCCAAAAGGGTGAGGGATGGTCCGAAATGGGAGAGGGATGGTCCCAAATGGAGTGGGGATGGTCCCAAAGGGGGACGGGGATGGTCCCGAATGGAGTGGGGATGGTCCCAAATGGACACGGGGATGGTCCCGAATGAGCACGGGGATGGTCCCAAATGGAGTGGGGATGGTCCCAAATGGACACGGGGATGGTCTCAAATGGGCACGGGGATGGTCCCGAATGAGCATGGGGATGGCCCCAAAAGGAGATGGGGATGGTCCCAAAGGGCGAGGGATGGTCCCAAAGGGGGACGGGGATGATCCCGAATGGAGGCCTCAAAAAGGCACGGGGATGGTCCCAAAAGGGTGGGGGATGGTCCCAAATGGGGACAGGGATGGTCCTGAATGGAGTGGGGATGGTCCCAAAAGGGCAGGGGATGGTCCCAAATGGGGGCAGGGATGGTCCTGAATGGAGTGGGGATGGTCCCAAAAGGGTGAGGGATGGTGCCAAAAGGGCACAGGAATGTGTCCAACACCAAAGGCACAACTCCCAGTAAATTCCCTCCCTGGGAACTCCCAAAAGCTCCCCTGGGCAGGGTCAGGTCATTCCCGGCCCCACAGACACCCCAAGAACAAAAATGGGGCTGTACCTCTCATCCAGTGCCAGGATCTGCAAGAATCAGTAAATTACTGGGAATTTGTCACAGGTTCAGTGAGTTTGGGGTCACAGGAGGAGCTGAACCCCATTCCTGGGAATCCTTCATGGGTTCAGCAAATTTGGGGTCACAGGAGGAGCCTGAGATCCACGGGGCTGAGAGCTGAACCCCAAACTGGGAATCCCTCACAGGTTCAGTGAGTTTGGGGTCACAGGAGGAGCTGATCCCCCATTCCCAGGAATCTCTCACAAGTACAACAAATTTGGAATCACAGGAGGAGCTGCAGGTCCTCAGGGCTGGGATCTGATCTCTCATTCCTGGGGGTTCCTTACAGGAAGTTTTGGTTTACAGATCCAACACAAAGTTCATCCAATACAAACTCTCCTAAACAAGTCTTAATTTTTGATTTTTTTTCTTTTTTTCTTTTTTTTTTTTTTTTTTTTTTTTTTTTTTTTTTTTAATAGGGATAAGAACCGCAGAATCCTAAAATTCTAAACTCCCATAACCCACAAAATCCTAAAAGTTTGGGTTGAAAGGAACTTAAATCCCATCCCATTCCACCCCCTGCCATGGGCTGGGACACCTCCCACCACCCCAGGTTTCTCCAAGCCCTGTCCAGCCTGGCCTTGGGCACTCCCAGGGATGGGAGAACCAAAGGAGACGCATTTTTGGTTGGGTATTTCCCACCTACAGGGATGATGGACATTCCTGAGCACTTGGGAACACAGGAATTGTCCCCAGAAGTTGCCAGGATGATAAAATCTCTTTGGTGGCAGCCTGGAGCCCCGGGG
>NW_026625257.1:4135-5758 GCF_030028575.1 Malurus melanocephalus | reverse complement strand
ACAGGGACGGGGATGGCACAGGGATGGGGACAGGGATGGGACAGGGATGGGGACAGGGATGGGGACAGGGACAGGGATGGGACAGGGATGGGGACGGGGACAGGGACAGGGATGGGACAGGGATGGGACAGGGATGGGGATGGGGACAGGGAAAGAGGGGATCAGGGGGCACTTTGTGGCTCTGCACAACTCCCTGACAGGAGGGGACAGCTGGGGGAATTTGGGATCTGCTCCAGGGAACAGGGACAGGAGGAGAGGGAACCCAGGAGAGGGGCAGGGGGGACATCAGGTGGGATTACCCCATGGAAAGGGGGTTAGGAACTGGAACTGCCCCGGGAATTCCTTCAGGAATGGAGATCCCACCCTGGGAGCTGAGCTGGGAAAATTAGCAGAGGGGAGGGGAGCAAAAAAAAAACCAGGAGCTGGAATGGGGAGAAAAACTCTGTGGGAAGCCTTCAGATCTGTCACACTGTTGTGATTTTGGGACAAAAAATATTATTATTGTTATCAATTATTATTTATTATTATTGTTATTATTATTGTTATTATAATGTATATTTATTATCAATGCCAAAAGTATCAATATCATTGGAAGGATCCTGGAGGAGCAGGATCTATAACAATTTTTCCATTGGCACCAGGAATTTGATTGGAAAGGGATAACATTGAGCGTTTTAGGTGCTCCAAGGATGGCTCATCCTGCTTTTCTGGAAAAAGTGGGGTTTTCTCTATTCTTTATTATTATAATTTAAAATTATTAATTAAATTATTGTTATTAATTATTCTTTATGATTATTTATTATTTTATGTAATGCCTATATATTATATAATAGTAGTAGTAGTAATAATATTAATAATATTGATATGGATGATGATAATAATAACAATAATAGTAATAATAGTAATAATATAATAATAAAATAATAATAATATAATAATATAATATAATAATGATAATGATAATAATGATGATGATGATGACGATGATGATGATGATGATGATGATGATGATGATGATAATAATAATAATAATAATAATAATAATAATAATAGTAATAGTAATAATAATAATAATAATAATAATACCATTGCTCAAAAATCATGACAATGTGAATGAAGGCTTCCCACAGGTTTTCTCCTCCTCCCAGCCCTCTCCCGATTTTCCATCTGTTCAGTTCCCGGGTTGGGCTCTCCCAATTCCCGCAGAATTCCCGGTCCTGTCCCGGTTTTGGGGTCGTGGGCCGTGTCCCGCCCCGCTGCTCGTGCCGGCAGCACTAGGTGGTGTTGCAGAGTAGTTTTGTGGGAAATTCGGGAAAAAAAGCAGGAATTCGGTTCATTTTCCCCTCTCCCCGCGGCTCCCAAAGTTCATTCTGATTGTGCCACAGGTGTTTTGCCCATCAGGGGTGTTTGGGATGGGTTTTCCAGAGCTTTCTCTGTGGGAAAAGAAGGTTCCTGAACATCCCCACACMCCTGGAATAGCCAGGGTTAAACATTCCTGCACAAATATCCCAGGAAATAATATTTTCTATGGCCTCAGAGGGCTTTGGAATCAGTATATCCACATCCACTGCTGAAAAAGGGATGATCCCAATGAGTCCAGGATGTTCCTACAGCTCTAAATTT
>NW_026625257.1:0-2190 GCF_030028575.1 Malurus melanocephalus | reverse complement strand
CTCCCGCAGTTTTCATTATTCCAGCCCCGGAACGAGCCTCAAATCCTTAATGAGACATTTCCCCAGCCTGCGGATTTTACATTTTCCCGATGGCATAATGAGGCCGAGAGCCTGCAATGAAACATCCCCAACATTTCCCAACATTCCCCAGCAATTCCCTGCATTTTCCAAGCAATTCCCAACATTTTCCCAGCATTTCCCCAGCATTTTGCAGCATTTTCCAACATTTCCCAACATTCCCCAGCAGTTCCCAGCATTTTCCAGCAATTCCCAGCAATTCCCAGCAATTCCCAACATTCCCCAGCAGTTCCCAGCAATTCCCAACATTCCCCAGCAATTCCCAACATTCCCCAGCAATTCCCAGCATTCCCCAGCAATTCCCAACATTCCCCAGCATTTCCCAGCATTTCCCAGCATTTCCCCAACAATTCCCAATATTTTCCAACATTCCTCAGCATTTCCCAGCATTCTCAACATTCCCCAGCAATTTCCAGCATTTCCCAGCATTTCCCAGCAATTCCCACACTTCCCAATATTTCCCTGCATTTCCCAGCAATTCCCAACATTCCCCAGCAATTCCCAGCATTTCCCAACATTTCCCAATGTTCCCCAGCAATTCCCAGCAATTCCCAGCATTTCCCAACATTTCCCAGCAATTCCCAGCATTTCCCAATATTTCCCAATATTTCCCAGCATTTCCCAGCTTTTCCCAGCAATTCCCAAAATTTCCCAACATTTCCCAGCATTCCCCCAGCAATTCCCAGCAATTCCCAATATTTTTCAACATTTCCCAATGTTTCCCCAGCAATTCCCAGCATTTCCCAGCAATTCCCAGCATTCCCCAACATTTCTCAGCATTTCTCCAGCATTTCTCCAGCAATTCCCAGCAATTCCCAACATTCCCCAGAAATTCCCCTGCATTTCCCAACATTTCTCTACATTTTCCAGCAACTCTCTGCATTTCCCAACATTCCCCATCATTCCCCCAGCAATTCCCAATATTTTCCAACATTTCCCAATGTTCCCCAGCAATTCCCAATATATTCCAACATTTCCCAATGGTCCCCAGCAATTCCCAACATTTTCCAGCAATTCCCAGCATTTCCAGCAATTCCCAGCATTTCCCAGTGTTTCCCCAGCAATTCCCAGCAGTTCCCATCATTTTCCAGCATTTCCCATCATTTCCCAGCAATTCCCAGAAATTCCCAGCAATTTCCCAGCATTTTCCCAGCAATTCCCAGCATTTCCCACTTCCACTCCCCGCTCTCAGCGCTGCTGTCAGTTTTTTTTTCCCCGCTGGATGTTCAGAAGTTTATCATGSCTATCAATAATCCCCGTGTCAAAGGCAGCTCTCTGCCACATTCCTTTTTTTTTTTTTCTTGGAAAACATTCCTTCCCATTTATCTTGGGGAATATTGGGGAATGATTGTAATCTGATAACCCGGTGTCGATGTCTCGCTCACTTCCGACCCCGCTGTGGATTTTTCCCATWTTTGGGCTGCTCAAACCTTCGTCACAACCATTCCAAATGTTTTCCTCCTCTTCCCAGGGAGATTTTTCCACCAATTTTTTTTTTTCCACCAAATTTTTCCATTTTTTCTGCTTCCCACAGAACCCAGAGCGCTCCAGCACTGGAAATTTCATTCCCTCATCTTTCCAGTGATGTCCTAATTAAAGAGGAGCAGGATTTATGGGAACATGCAGCTTATTAGGCTAATTTGGGAGCTGACAGCAGCCAATGTTGGGCTCGTTTAAATCCCRGGATTTGATGGGGTTGCTCTGGAATTGGCCTTTGCCCATTTTTAATGTTTTTTCTCCCGATTGGGCCAGGTGGAGCAGCCCCAAGGAGCTCACAGGGTGTCCATGGATCCATAGATTTCCTTCCCAGGACAAAAAGCACTGCTGACATTTTCCTCCCAGTGAAAAAACGGCCCTGAGGACCCACAGCTGGCCCTGAATCCTTCTCAAAGTGGATTTTCCAGAATGGAAATTTTCTCAAAGTGGAATTTTCCAGAATCTGCCCCAAATCCTCTTTTCCCAGCACATTTTCCTGCTCTGTTTGTTTGGGACAGGAGGATTTGCTCCATGCAGAGCAGGCTCAGGAAGAGCTCTGTGCTCTGCACACCCAGGGGGTTTATTTGGATTTTTGAAATCTCTGCTCCTTTATCTGCCCCCTTTCCCAGCTTCCAG
>NW_026625256.1:4235-15969 GCF_030028575.1 Malurus melanocephalus | reverse complement strand
TCACAGGGATAAAACCCCAAAATCTCTGAAATTTTGAGGATAAATCCCAAAATCTCTGGAATTAAGGGGATAAAATCCCCCAAATTTCTGGAATTATGGGGATAAAATTGCCAAGATCTCTGGAATTACGAGGGTAAAATCCCAAATCTCTGGAATTATGGGGATAAAACCCCAAAACTCTGGAATTATGGGGATAAAACCCCAAAATCTCTGAAATTTTGAGGATAAATCCCAAAATCTCTGGAATTAAGGGGATCAAATCCCCCAAATTTCTGGAATTACGGGATAAAACCCCAAAATCTCAGGAATCATGAGGATAAAATTCCCCAAACCACGGGGATAAAAGTCCCCAAAACTCTGGAATTATGGGAATAAAATTCCTGAAATCTCTGGAATTATGAGGGTAAAACCCCAAAACTCTGGAATTTCGGGGGGAAAAAAAATCTCTGTAATTATGGGATAAAATTCTCAAAATCTCTGGAAATATGGGAATAAACCCCCAAATCTCTGGAATTATGGGGACAAAATTCCCAAATCTCTGGAATTAAGAGGATAAAACCCCAAATCTCTGAAATTAGGAAGATAAAATTTCCCAAATCTCTGGAATTACAGGGATAAAACCCCAAAATCTCTGGAAATACGAGGATAAATTTCCCCAAATCACTGGAAAAAAAAAAATCCCCAAAACTCCGGAATTATGGGAATAAAATTCCTGAAATCTCTGGAATTATGAGAATAAAACCCCAAAATCTCTGGAATTGCAGGGAAAAAAACCCCAAATCCCTCGAATTATGGGATAAAATTCCTGAAGTGTCTGGAATTACGAAGATAAAACCCCAAAATCTCTGGAATTAAGAGGATAAAATTTCCCAAATCGCGAGGATAAAATTAGAGTCTGGAATCTCGGGAATTATGGGGACAAAGCCCCAAATCTCCGGAATTATGGGAATAAAATTCCCGAAATCTCTAGAATTCTGGGGATAAAACCCCAAATCTCTGGAATTATGGGAATAAAACCCCAAATCTTTGGAATTACAGGGATAAACCCCAAAATCTCAGAAATTAGGGAGAAAAAACTCCCGAAATCTCAGGAATTATGAGGATAAAACCCCAAATCTCTGGAATTATGGGATAAAATTCTCAAAAATCTCTGGAAATATGGGAAAAAAACCCCAAAACTCTGGAATTATGGGGATAAAACCCCAAATCTCTGGAATTACAGGGGTAAAACCCCAAAACTCTAAAATTACAGGGATAAAACCCAAAATCTCAGGAATTATGGGAATAAAATTCCCGAAATCTCTGGAATTATGGGGATAAAAGCCCAAATCTCTGGAATTACAGGGATAAACCCCAAAATCTCCGAAATTAGGGGGGAAAAAACTCCCCAAACCTCTGGAAATACGAGGATAAATTCCCCAAATTTCTGGAATTTCGGGATAAAATTCCCAAAATTCGGGATTGCCGTGAGAGCCGCTGGCCACCAGGTGGCGACCAAAGATCGGGAATGGCGACAAAATTCCAGGAGTTTCGAGGATTTGGGGACATTTTTCGTCCTGGGGCTTTTTGGTGCTTTTTTGGTGGCTTTTTTTGGCTTTTTGGTGGGTTTTTTTTTTATGACTTTTTTGGTGGCTTTTTGGAGGTTTTTTGGGGTTTTTTGGTGGCTTTTTGGGTGGCTTTTTTTTCTTTTTGGTGGCTTTTTTGGGCTGTTTTTTGGTAATTTTTGACAGCTTTTTGGTGGCTCTTTGTGGTGGCTTTTTGGTGGCTCTCTGGTGGCTTTTTGATCACCTTTTTGGTGGTTTTTGGTGGCTTTTTTGGTGGCTTTTTGGTTTTTTTTGATGGCTTTTTTTGGTTGGTTTTTGGTGTCTTTTTGATGGCTTTTTTAGTGGGCTTTTTGTGGCTTTTTTGGTGATTTTTTTGGTGACTTTTTTAGTGGCTTTTTTGTGGCTTTTTGCCACCTTTTTTGGTGGCTTTTTGGAGGTTTTTTGGTGGCTCTTTGGTGGCTTTTTGGTGGCTTTTTGGAGGTTTTTTGGTGGCTTTTTGGTGGCTTTTTGGTGTTTTTTTGGTGGCTTTTCGGTCACTTTTTTTGTGCCTTTTTTGGTGGCTTTTTGGTGTTTTTTTGGTAGCTTTTGGTGGCTTTTTTTGGTGGCTTTTTGGAGGTTTTTTGGTGCTTTTTGGTGGTTCTTTGGTGGCTTTTTGATTACTTTTTGGTGCCTTTTTGGAGGTTTTTTGGTGCTTTCTGGTGGCTTTTTTGGTGTCTTTTTGGTGGCTTTTCACTCACTTTTTTGGTGCCTTTTTTGGTGGCTTTTTGGTGGTTTTTTGGTAGCTTTTGGTGGGATTTTGTGGCTTTTTGGTGGCTTTTTGGTGACTTTTTGGTGGCTTTTTTAGTGGGTTTTTTGTGGTTTTTTTGGTGTTTTTTTGGTGGCTTTCTGGTGGCTTTTTAGTGGCTTTTTGGTGTCTTTTTGGTAGTTTTTTGGTGTCTTTTTGGTGGCTATTCGCTCGCTTTTTTGGTGCCTTTTTTGGTGCTTTTTGCTTATTTTTTGTGGCTTTTTGGCAGCTTTTTGGTGTCTTTTGGGGGGCTTTTTTTTCTTTTTTGGTGGCTTTTTTTGGGTCTTTTTTGGTATTTTTGACGGCTTTTTGGTAGCTTTTTTGGTGGCTCTTTGGTGGCTTTTCACTCACTTTTTTGGCGCCTTTTTGGTGGTTTTTTGGTGGTTTTTTTTGGTGTTTTTGTGGTGGCTTTCTTTGGTGGTTTTTTTGGTGGCTTTTTTGTGGCCTTTTGGTGGCTTTTTGTGTTTTTTTGGTGGCTTTTTGTGGTGGCTTTTTTGGCGTTTTTTTGGTGGCTTTTTGGTGGCTTTTTCGAGCGCCAGGCGGGGATAAAGGGACATAGGGAGGTTTGGTGGGATGGAAGGGTTATCCAGGGATTTTCAATCCCAAAAAAATGGGTTAAAACACCTAAAAAAACCCCAAAAGACCCAAAAAATGAGCGTATTTCAAGGAGGAAATGAAGCTGCTGTGGTGGAACCTTTGCATGTGGCCAAATCCTCTCTCTGTGGAGCTCCATGGGGGAAAAGGCTGAGCCCTCCCTCCACGGAGCTCCATGGAATCAAAGGCTGAAACCTTCTCCGTGAAGCTCCATGAAATCAAAGGCCAAATCCTCCCTCCCTGGAGCTCCATGGGGGCAAAGGCCAAATCCTCCCTCCATGGGAGCTCCATGAATATAAAGGCCAAATCTTCTTCCATGGAGCTCCACGGGGGCAGAGGTCAAATCCTCTGTCCATAGAAGCTCCATGGAAGTGAAGGCCAAATTCTCCTTCCCATGGAGCTCCGTGGGGCCAAAGGCCAAATCCTCCCTCTGTGGAGCTCCATGAAATCAAAGACCAAATCCTCCCTCCATGGAGCTCCATGGAATCAAAAACCCAACCCTCCCTCCATGGAAGCTCCCATGGAGGTGAAGGCCTAATCCTCCCTCCGTGGAGCTCCATGGAAGTGAAGGCCAAATCCTCCCTTCATGGAGCTCCGTGGGGCAAAGGCCAAATCCTCCCTCCATGGAGCTCCATGGAATCAAAGGCCAAGTCCTGTTCTCCATGGAAGTTCCATGGAATCAAAGGCCAAATCCTCCCTCCATGAAGCTCCATGGAGGTGAAAGTCAAATTCTCCCTCCATGGAGCTCCATGGAAGCTCCATTGAATCAAAGGCCCAACCCTCCCTCCATGCAGCTCCATGGAAGTGAAGGCCAAGTCTCCCTCCATGGAGCTCCATGCAATCAAAGGCCAAATTCTGTCCTCCACGGAGCTCCACGGAATCAAAGGCCAAGTCCTCCCTCCATGGGAGCTCCATGGATGTGAAGGCCAAATCTCCCTCCATGGAGCTCCATGCAATCAAAGGCCAAATCTCCCTCCATGGAGCTCCATGCAATAAAAGGCCCAACCCTCCCTCCGTGGAGCTCCATGACAGCAAAGCTCCTTGCACCTCCCCCTCCCACCAGCCCCCACCCCCAACTCCTGGGTGGCTCCACCCCAACTCATCCCCACCCCAATGGCTCCTCGGAGCTTCCTCCAGGCACACGGGGATGGAGTTGAGGGGACGGGAGGGACGAGGAGCGGCTCCTCAGAGCTGCCTCCAGGCGCACGGGGACGGAGTTGAAGGGACAGAAGGGACGAGGAGCGGCTCCTCTTTGCTTTTCTGACATCCCTCCATGTCCCCAGGCCGGCGCCATGTCCCACCCGCGGCTGCTGCTCCTCCTGCTCCTGCTGGGCACCGGCCGCGCCCTGAGCCTGTCCGGAGCCACCTCCATCTTCAGCTGCCTCCACGCCGCGCTGGCCGAAGGCGCGAAGCTCCGTCCCCAGGAGGAGAACGCCGTGCTGGACAAGCGCGGCTCTGAGCCCCCGTCCATGGAGGAGGCGTCCGAGGAGGACAGGGATGATGAGGAGGAGGAGGAGGAGGAGCTGGAGAAAAGGACATTCCCGCGGGAACCGGTGGAATCCCGGGCCAGGAGCCACCGGAGTGGGGCCAAGGGCGAGCGGCGCGCCAAGGTGACGCTGTCCCTGGATGTCCCCACCACCATCATGAACATCCTCTTCAACATCGCCAAGGCCAAGAACTTGCGGGCCAAGGCGGCCGCCAACGCCCACCTGATGGCCCAAATCGGCCGCAGGAAGTGAGCGGGCCGGCGCGGTGGCCGCGGGGATGGCGGTGTCCGAGTTTCTGGTCTCGGTTCTGTGTCCCCTGTCCCCATTCCCTCGTTCTCRGTGTCCCCCGTGATTTTTCYGGACTTTTCCGTGCCCGGCGGGGCRGAGGGGACGCGATGCCCAAAAGGGTTCCTGATTAAAGCTGAGATCGCTGGAGTGTCCCGTGCTGCAGTGGTGTCCTGTCGGTGCTGCTTGGGGTCCAAATGGATCCGTGGGATTCCAGAGCCATGGGGATCCCAAATACATGGGATTCCAGAGCCATGGGATTCCAGAGCCATGGGGATCCCAAATACATGGGGATCTCAAATCCACGGGGATCCCAAATCTATGGGATTCCAGAGCCATGGGGATCCCAAATCATTGGGGATTAGAAATCCATGGGAATCCCAAACCTATAGGGATCCCAAACCCATAGGGATCCCAAATCCATGGGGATCCAAATTCATGGGGATTCCAAACCATGGGGATCCCAAATCCATGGGATTCCAGATCCATGGGGATTCCAGATCCATGGGGATTCCAGATCCATGGGGATCCCAAATCATTGGGGATCTCAAATCCATGGGATTCCAGATCTATGGGGATCCCAAATCATTGGGGATCTCAAATCCATGGGATTCCAGATCTATGGGATTCCAAATACATGGGGATTCCAAATCCATGGGGATCCCAAATCCATGGGGATCCCAAATCATTGGGGATTCCAAACTCATTGGGGATCCCAAATNCCGTGCTGCAGTGGTGTCCTGTCGGTGCTGCTTGGGGTCCAAATGGATCCGTGGGATTCCAGAGCCATGGGGATCCCAAATACATGGGATTCCAGAGCCATGGGATTCCAGAGCCATGGGGATCCCAAATACATGGGGATCTCAAATCCACGGGGATCCCAAATCTATGGGATTCCAGAGCCATGGGGATCCCAAATCATTGGGGATTAGAAATCCATGGGAATCCCAAACCTATAGGGATCCCAAACCCATAGGGATCCCAAATCCATGGGGATCCAAATTCATGGGGATTCCAAACCATGGGGATCCCAAATCCATGGGATTCCAGATCCATGGGGATTCCAGATCCATGGGGATTCCAGATCCATGGGGATCCCAAATCATTGGGGATCTCAAATCCATGGGATTCCAGATCTATGGGGATCCCAAATCATTGGGGATCTCAAATCCATGGGATTCCAGATCTATGGGATTCCAAATACATGGGGATTCCAAATCCATGGGGATCCCAAATCCATGGGGATCCCAAATCATTGGGGATTCCAAACTCATTGGGGATCCCAAATCATTGGGGACTCCAAATCCATGGGATTCCAGATCTATGGGGATTCCAAATCCATGGGGATCCCAAACCCATAGGGATCCCAAATCCACGGGGATCCCAAACCCATGGGGATCCCAAATCCATGGGGATCCCAAATCCACGGGGATCCCAAACCCATGGGGATCCCAAATCCATGGGGATCCAAATCCACGGGGATCCCAAATCCATTGGGAACCCAAATCCTTGGAGATCCCAAATCCATTGAGATCCCAAACCCACGGGGATTCCAAATCATTGGGGATCCCAAACCCATTGGGATCCCAAATCATTGGGGATTCCAAATCCATGGGGATTCCAAACCCACAGGGATTCCAAACCCACAGGGACCCCAAACCCATTGGGATCCCAAATCCATAGGGATCCCAAATCCACTGCCCCTTCCCACTTTCCCTCCGCTCTGCCTCAGTTTCCCCGTGAGTCCAGTTTGGGTTCCCCATCCCCGATCCATCCCCGCTCACCCCGCTCTTTCCCGGCCTCGCTGAGCCCCATTCCCCGCATTCTGACTATGGAATGTTCATCCCTTCCGCCCCAAAAACCCCGGGATTTTCCCCAGAATCCCTCTCCTCCATCAGCACTGGGGCAGGAGCAGCTCTGGGCCACCATTGCAGAGGGACAGATCGCAGTCCCGGATCCTTTTGGGGTCACCGATGGCTTCCTGAGTCATGACCCCGCTCCTGCCCCTGATCCTTTTAGGGTCACCAATGGCTTCCCAAGAGGCAGCCCCGCTCCTGCCCCCAATACTTTTAAGGTCACCGATGGCATTCCAAGCCGTGGTCCCACGGGGCCGTGCTCCTGCCCCCAATCCTTTTAGGGTCACTGATGGTTTCCCGAGCTGTGATCCCATCTGGCTGTGCTCCTGCCCCCGAATCCTTTTAGGGTCACCAATGTCTCCCCAAGCCATGGCTGTGCTCCTGCCCCCGATCCTTTTAGGGTCACCAATGTCTCCCCAAACGTGGTTCCTCCTGGCCCCGCTCCTGTCCCGGTTTTGGGATGGCTCCGGGTGGGGACGATGTTCATTCCGGGTCACTTCATCCCCATTTTTTGGGGCTCCTGGCCCCAGGTGTTTATGGGAACGGGGGCACCAGGGAAAGGCAAAAGCCCTAAAGGCCTCGCCTGGAATCTTCCCTGGAAACATTTGGGGTCAGTGGTTTTGGGGTCAGCAGATTTGGGGTGGCTCAAAGGACCTGGACTTTTCTAGAGGGTCACCTCCTGCCGTCACCACCCCTGACCTTTTAGGRTCACCAGAGAGCTTTTGGGATYTTTCCACACCACARAYCCCTCCCWTTCCTTTTTCCCATTCCCAGTGGGATCTGGAATCTTCTCTGGGACGATCAGCGGTTTTGCGGTGAGCAGATTTGGGGACCTGGACTTTTCTAGAGGGTCACCTCCTGCTGTCCCCATCCCTGACCTTTTAGGGTCACCAGAGAGCTTTTGGGATTTTTCCACATCCTTTATCCAAATACAGGACACAGCCGCTTCCCCTTTCCCCATTCCCATCTGGACCCTCCCCATTTCGGGAATATTCCCCAAATATTTCCCCAAATCCCTGATTTTTGGGAATATTCCCCAAATATTTCCCCAAACTCCTGATTTTCCCCAAAAGTCGTGAGGAAGCCAAACCCTACTAAAAAATTCCTCCCCGTTACCCGAATCGATTCCCTGATCCCAAAATGGGAATTCCCTTCCCAGATCCGGCTCCAGACAGAAATTCCCAAAGGATTTAGGGCATTTCCCCCACAACAACCCAAACCCTCAGGGGTGAATCCAAGAAATTCCGAGCCAAAAAAACCCAATCTTTATTCCCATAGAAAAATCCGTTTGCGGGCGCGTGAAGAATTCCAAAGTGCTTTTAGGGTAAAAAGCCAGGTTTTTTGGCATTTTGGGAAAAACAGGCAGAACTGCTTGGGATCGCGGCAAGGAGGGGTCGAGGAGTGGGGTAAATATCACAAAAAATGGGTATTTGTGGGGTAAATATCACAAAAAAGGGTATTTGTGGGGTAAATATCACAGAAAAGGGTATTTGTGGGGTAAATATCACAGAAAACGGGTATTTGTGGGGTAAATATCACAGAAAAGGGTATTTGTCCTGGTGAGAATTGTGGTAATGATCCCAAAAAATGGGTATTTTTCCCTGTGAAGACTGGGGTAAACATCCCAAAAAATGGGTATTTATCCCTGTAAGGACTGGGGTAAAAATCCCAAAAAATGGATATTTATCCCTGTAAGAATTGGGTAAAGATCCCAAAAATTTGGTACTTTTCCCTGTAAGGTTTGGGATAACAATCCCAATAAATTAGATATTTATCCCTGTAAGAATTAGGGTAAAGATCCCAATAAATTAGATATTTTTCCCTGTAAGGACTGGGATAACCCCAAGATTATGCATATTTATCTATTTAGGGACAGGGGTAACAATTCCAAGAATATTGGACATTTATCTATTTAAGGATCGGGATAACTACCCCAAGGAAATGGATATTTATCCGTTTAAGCATTGGGATAATTATCCCAATAAAATGGATGTTTATCCCTGTAAAGACTGGGATAATAATCCCAAGAATAATGCATATTTATCATTTCAAGGACTGGGATAATTATTATAAAAAAAAAAAAAATTAAAAAAAAAATGTTATTTATCTATTTAAGGACTGGGATAACTACCCCAAGGAAATGGATATTTATCCGTTTAAGCACTGGGATAATTATCCCAATAAAATGGATATTGATCTGTTCAAGGACCTGGATAACCATCCCAATAAATTGGGTATTTTTCCCTGTAAGGACCGGGATAATTACCCCAAGAATTCTGCATATTTATTTTTTTACGGAATGGGATGACTATCCCAATAAATTGGATTTTTATCCATTTAAAGACTGGGAAAACCATCCCAAATAAATTGGATATTTATCCCTGTAAGGACGGGGATAATTACCTCACAAATTCCGGATATTTTTCCCTGAAAAGACTTGGAAAATGATCCCAAGAAAATGGATATTTTTCCCTGAAAGGACTGGGATAATGATCCCACGAATATTGCATATTTATATTTTTAAGGACTGGGGTAACAATTCCAATAAATTAGATAATTTTCTATTTAAGGACTGGGATAAATATCCCAAGGAAAATAGATATTTATCCCTGTTTGGGATAACAATCCCAAAAATATTGCATATTTATCCCTGTAAGGAGCAGGATAACAATCCCAAGAATATTGCATATTTTTTATTTCAAGGAGCGGGATAAAGATCCCAATAATATTGCATTTTTATCATTTCAAGGACTGGGATAACAATCCCAATAATATCGGATATTTATGATTTCAAGGAGCGGGATAATGATCCAAATAAATTGGATTTTTATCTCTTTAAGGACTGGGATAACAATCCCAATAATATYGCATATTGTCGATTTAAGGAGTGGGATAACGATCCCAATAATATTGAATATTTTTGATTTCAAGGACTGGGATAACGATCCCAAAAATATTGCATATTTATCCCTGTAAGGAGCGGGATAACAATCCCAATAATATTGCATATTTTTTTTTATTTCAAGGAGCGGGATAAAGATCCCAATAATATTGCATTTTTTTTTCATTTCAAGGACTGGGATAACAATCCCAAAGATTTTGCATATTTATGATTTCAAGGAGAGGGATAATGATCCCAATAAATTGGATATTTATCTATTTAAGGACTGGGATAAGGATCCCAATAATATCGGATATTGTTGATTTAAGGAGCAGGATAACGATCCCAATAATATTGCATATTTATGATTTCAAGGACTGGGAAAATGATCCCAATAATATTGGATATTTATGATTTCAAGAAGCAGGATAAGGATCCCAAGGACAATGGACATTTTTCCCTATAACGATCCAAATAATATTGCATTTTTATCATTTCAAGGACTGGGAAAATGATCCCAATAACAATGGACATTTTTCCCTATAGAGATCCCAATAACAATGGATAATTTTCCCTATAAATATCCCAATAACAATGGATATTTTTCCCTATAACAATCCCAATAATATTGAACATTTTTCCCTATAACGATCCCAAAGCCAGGCCCAAGCTCAGCCCAGCTCAGGGATGAACAGCAATGGGATCACGCTCGGGACACCCCAAGCAGGGCTGAGCTCTGCCACCCCACGGGGATCAAATGGGGACAGCGAGGCCCAGGAGGCTCCACAGCACCTTTGGGACCTCGGGATAAAAGGTTTGGGATCCCAGCTGAGCCCTCAGTATAAAAGGTTTGGGATCACAGCTGAGCTCTTGGGATCACAGCTGAGCCCTTGGGACAGGAGGTTTGGGATGGCAGCTGAGCTCTCAGAACCACAGGATGGAAGGTTTGGGATCCCAGCTGAGCTCTCAAAACTTTGGGACAGGTTTGGGATCGCAGCTGAGCTCCCGGGACAGAAGGTTTGGGATCGCAGCTGAGCTCTCAGAACTTTAAGACAGGTTTGGGATCACAGCTGAGCCCTTGGGGAGGAAGATTTAGGATCGCAGCTGAGCTCTCAGAAACTCAGGATGGAAGTTTTGGGATCGCAGCTGAGCACTTGGGACAGGAGGTTTGGGATCGCAGCTGAGCCCTTGGGGAGGAAGTTTTGGCATCACAGCTGAGCTCTCAGGACAGGAGGTTTGGGATCACAGCTGAGCGCTCAGGATGGATGTTTTGGGATCACAGCTGAGCTCTCAGAACCTCGGGATGGATGTTTTGGGATGGCAGCTGAGCTCCCAGGACAGAAGGTTTGGGATGGCAGCTGAGCCCTTGGGACAGAAGGTTTGGGATCACAGCTGAGACCTTGGGGAGGAAGATTCTGAAGCTGAGCTCTCAGAACCTCGGGATGGAAGTTTTGGGTTCCCAGCTGAGCCCTTGGGACAGAAGGTTTGGGATCACAGCTGAGCTCTCAGAATGGATGTTTTGGGATCACATTTGAGCTCTCAGAACCTCGGGATGGAAGTTTTGGGTTCCCAGCTGAGCCCTTGGGAGAGGAGGTTTGGGATTGCAGCTGAGCTCTCAGTATGGAAGTTCTGGGATCACAGCTGAGCTCTCAGAATGGAAGTTTTAGGGTTTCAGCTGAGCTCTCAGTACAGAAGGTTTGGGATTTCAGCTGAGCTCTCAGGATGGAAGTTTTGGGATTTCAGCTGAGCTCTGAATATGGAAGTTTTGGGATCACAGCTGAGCTCTCAGCACAGAAGATTTGGGATCCAAGCTGAGCTCTCAGCACAGAAGGTTTGGGATTGAGCTGAGCTCTCAGAATGAAAGGTTTGGGATCACAGCTGAGCTCTCAGGATGGAGGTTTTAGGGTTTCAGCTCAGCTCTCAGGATGGAAGTTTTGGGATCACAATGGAGCTCTCAGAATGGAAGGTTTGGCAACCCAGCTGAGCTCTCAGGACAGAAGGTTTGGGATCCCAGTTGAGCTCTTAGAACGGAAGTTTTGGGATCACAGTGGAGCTCTCAGGACAGAAGTTTTGGGATGGCAGCTGAGATCTCAGTATGGAAGTTTTAGGGTTTCAGCTGAGATCTCAGTGTGGAAGTTTTGGGATCGAGCTCAGCTCTCAGCACAGAAGTTTTGGGATCGAGCTGAGCTCCAGACCAGGCCGTAGCTCCTCAACACTCATCCTCATCACCCTCCTCCTCCTCTCCATCGGCCGAGTCCCTCCCCACCTCCTCATAATCCTTCTCCAGCGCCGCCAGGTCCTCC